>NW_009643784.1:0-718 GCF_000690535.1 Cariama cristata | reverse complement strand
TCTTTTCCAACCTAAATGATTCTGTGAAACCACAAGGGAGAGAAGAAACCTAATGCAGAGCCCTGAGAGATGTAAGGGGACCATCATCAGGGTCTAAGGCACAATGCATCCTGGACATGCAGGCAGAGAAGTAAATATCATTGGCCTCTTTGCCATGTGATCACCCCTAATAACATTTCTGAGAAGTCATTTTAAATAAAAGTAAGCTAATTAAACAAAGTAGCTTATTTTCACTGAGACTGGACAGCATCCATTCTCAAGGAATATTTTAAGAAAATGAGATTTACCTGCTCGATTTTTGGCTTTCTCTCCGTCTGAAAATTCAGCACACAGAATAAAAGAAATAACGTTAATAGAGTACTTATTGGATACAAACTGGAAGTTAAATGTTACTTAGTGGACTTTCACACTGCATTCCATAAAGCCTTAAACTTGTGTCACTTTTGTGGGAAACACATCATTCCGATACACTATCTGTTGGTTTGTTTTACAGCTAAGCACATACACAAAAATTCTACAATATTGAAGTCTTTCTCTTCTGAAAAAGAAAAAAAACCCCCAAAGTAAATATCTCAGACTATGCCTGGAGTTTTTCACATGAAAATTATTTGATTCAGCTGAGGCTTGCATTTCTTTTTAAATGCTTAAGCACATTAAAGAGTGCCATCAAATCCAATAATCAGACCAGAACAAATAAGCAAAGCAACCCAGAAAAAAA
>NW_009643783.1:0-718 GCF_000690535.1 Cariama cristata | reverse complement strand
GTTTGGAGTGTGGTTTGTGAGGAGAAGAGTTAGACAGGGAGTTAACACAGCGGAGCTTTTCTCATGCGTAGCAACTTGAAACACTCGAAAGCTCCCCACTCCTTCAGATGGGCTTGGTGCCTTCTAAAGTCTTGTGTGGACCTCCCACCTCAACTCCTTTGCCAGGATATGCTGGGGGAAGAGGAAGGTCTCTGTGATGTGAACTGTGGAGAAAGAGGGTCCGTTGTCTTTTCCCTATGCTATCATATGCTGCCTGTCTGTGCCTTCCTCTGCAGAAGACCCCGCTGCTGCCCTGATAGGTGTCGGTCAAAGAGCAAGCCTAGAAGTCTCCTGCCCCAGCAAGGCCAAGGCCATGGATTTGGAAAAGGACTTACATGGCAGCGCGTTCCACCAGGGTCTTAATGAGCTGCAGGAGGTGAGTGGAGATGACGGAGAGGGAATTCTTCATGAACAGCTTCAAGTCAGTCACAACCTGTAGGAGATCAGCCACAGTCAGTCAAAGCAGAATGTGACATACGTAGTGACTGGCCATTTTTATGGCAAAGTAAACTCCTCCTTGTTCTGTGTGATGAGAAGGTGCATCTTCCTCTCATCGTTTGGACATTTTGATGTGGTAATGCCACTACATCTTCCTCTGCAGGAAGACAGCCAAAGGCCATGCTGGTCTGAGGTCTCCTGAAGGGAGGTCGGGGAGGAGTACAAAGGAGAAAAACCCCAC
>NW_009643782.1:0-718 GCF_000690535.1 Cariama cristata | reverse complement strand
TGAAAGGACACCAGCACATTCTGAAATAGAGCAGAAAATTAGGGTTGTTCTCTTCCTCCTATTCCGCCCTTCTCCACAGTGCACACTCAAACATGCAGAAGTGCTCATGTTTCTGGAACGCAGCAAGGTATAGATTTACAGCAAATGAAATAATGGCACAATAATGTAATACGCTGATAGGAAAGAGCTGTCAAAGTAATTAAAACTTGGTTATAAATCAGAATAATTAAAGTTACTCACCATCTAAACACAGAAGGGGGAAAGTTTTATGAGAAAAAAAACCCCCACATTTTTCCAATCTAGCTATAAACTTTACTTATAAGCAACAATGGTATTGAATAATTTGCCCATTCGTATATAATGTATGCATAATCAAAACATTGACATGGGTTCTGGACATGATGTATGAGCAGGCAAATGATGACAATTGCAAGGCAAATATATACATTTAGTTCTGAGATCAGATAGAGTATATATGCAGGCAATACAGCGTAAAGAGACATGACACCTTGGGGTGTGTTCAGGATCTTTTTTCTGACTTGCTGTCTTTGCTTATGAATATAAGTCTGCTCTGCTGTAAATCTGAACATCAAGTCCTAGGTGAAACAAGTTTCTGTCTCCCTGCTGTGCCATGTTGGCATTTGACTGAGACCAGCTATAGAATAATTGTAGAGATGGTTCTGTGGGACGTGGCCTTTTTGCTTGGAGTGGGTTGGGT
>NW_009643781.1:0-717 GCF_000690535.1 Cariama cristata | reverse complement strand
AAAAAATGCCAGGCATACCTATTCCACCAAAAGAAGCCCTCTCCTGTCTCCCTCCAAGTCATCCACACCTGCCATTCATTTGCCCTTTGCCGCTCCACACTTTTTCTCAGCCAGGCTCTACCTTGCCCTCTCCATGGATCTGTTCCACTCTCACAAACCTTTCCCTCTACACACCAACAACCTGCATGGCAGTCGTGGTCTTTATTGAAGGGCTGACACCACCCTACCTCCCCAAGAGGCTGAAGGTGCTGCCAGGAAGTGACCATCTTCCCTGCAGGAACGTCCCCACCCTAGTGTGGACAGCAGGTTTGGAGTCCCCCTCAGATAAATTTGAGAAGCAAAGCAGGATCTAACACCACACCCTACAACTACCACCATCCCTGGTTGTCTCCACACAGCTGCCTTCCCTTCTTCCCTGGAAGCAGCAGAGATGGCAGCTGGGAAGGGAAAGCATGGCCGCATGGCACAGGGTATCCCAGATGCCTGCCTGAGGAGAAGGTGCTGGGAGCTGGGGCCATAGCCCCTGGGGTCATGCCTCTCAAGGCCCCTGGAAGGTTGGCACCAGGTGCCTGTTGTGCTCAGCAGAGGTCTCAAAGGCAGGGCTTGAAGTGAAGCCCAGCCCTGAAACTCCCAGGAGCCGGGTGTCATTGCACAGGGCGAGTGATCAGCAGGGCAGAGAGGGATGGAGCAGGTAGTTGTGGCCGAGTGGTGAAGGCG
>NW_009643780.1:0-717 GCF_000690535.1 Cariama cristata | reverse complement strand
ATTTACCTCTTCATCATGCTCTTTTGCCCACTGTAGTTTCTCTAGTAGATCACTCAGGTCACTTTTAAATGGAATATAATGTTTCCATGGCTGCAGCTCGTTATAAAAATGCTCATAGTAGATGGAGTCTTGCTTTAGCACCACACTGTTTCCTGCTAGTAGATAAGGCAATCTATATGCTGCCACTGTGCCATCGATATTAATTTGGTATTTATACTGGAAAGAAAATGACCGTAAGTTATTAGCAAACAGAAGATCCAAGTAGCTTGGTTAGGTTATATTATTCTGAGGACACTGGTATTACTGACTTGCCGATATTGAGAAATGTAGGACTGGCTAGGCAAGCATCAGTGTTTTTTATTATTTAGTTTGGAATTCATCACAGTGCAGGGTACAGAGAGATGCCCTCTTCATCAATTAAGTTCTCCGGGAATTCTTAAGACGCTCATCCTCGGATGTGAGGGTAGATGTGCCACTTCATCCACTGATTTTCCCCACTATGTTAGTTATGTTAGTAGTCCTGATCGCTGAATCAGGAGAAAGAAATAAAAAGGAACTTGGAGTTACAGAGATTACACAAGGTTCTGCAGAACCTGTAGATGTAAATCAAGCGTTATTATCCTCAGTGTCAGAGCTACATAGCAGTTAATCCCACTGGAGGGATGCCTCTTCATGCTTGTTACTGGTGGTGTGCTGAAAAACTAAAAATCGCTTTAT
>NW_009643779.1:0-716 GCF_000690535.1 Cariama cristata | reverse complement strand
TCCTGCAGACCTTTAATAAGGCTGAGTCTGGTGAGACAACTGGGAATTCCCACTATGCAGGGAGGACTAGAGGGGGGAATGGGCTGGAAGGAAGCAGAGGAGCTATCGCATGGGAGAAAGCATCAGTGGCCAGCCAACAGTAACCAGACCAGAAGAAAGAGGTGTCCTGTCCTGGGCCCCACCAGCCCCACACACCAGATGCAGTGTCCTTTACAGCCTCTGCTGTTGTGACCACTTCACAACCATTAAAGTTTTTTCCTCTTTTTCAAGGATTCACATATACTTTTTGTCCATGCTTATTCCATCATCACCAGATATACTCTCATCTCAAGTCCCCGAGTTGTGACTGACCAGGTCAAAGCTGAAGTGATTTGAAGGGTTATGCTCTTCCCCACCCTCCTCTCTCATCAGCAGAAAGCCACCTCCTGACCACTGTGCTTCAAGTCCTTCAAGTGCCTGGACATCAGTACTAGTGGCTGAGGAGCCACTGCCTGTGAAACCCTGCTGTTCCCTCAGGTGCTCTGTGGCATTGGCTCTCTTCTCTTTAGCTCAGAAAATAAGAAGAATGTGTGTATCTAACAGAACAGCTAACTGGTGAATGTGCTCCTGCCACCTCACCAGCCTTTCTTCACTGATACATTTCATTAGGGATGCAGGGGAAGAAGAGTTGTAGTCTTAGGGTTGTGGGGTAGGCAGGTATCTTTTCTGTATCTATC
>NW_009643778.1:0-717 GCF_000690535.1 Cariama cristata | reverse complement strand
GTTTGTACGTCGCCTTTAAAACAAACCGCGCATCAGGCTAGCACATAAAATCATTAATCCGCTAATCCATTTGTAGCACGAAAAGCAAAACCATAAATGTTATTAGCCTGGTTTATTAGCCTAATCGTATTTCACAGTGCACTAATTGAAACTCTTCTGAAGCAGATTTTCACTTTCTCCCTGCTCTCTGCCTCTGCTTTAAGGAAAACAGACCTGATTATGTTCCTCCCTAATTGCACATTAGGGCCTTGGCTGCTCAGTCCTTAATCGAGACTCTGGGTAAACCTCTGCTGAGATCAATAACGGCTGTTTTAAGAAAAAAACAAACCACGACAAACCAACAGCCTTGAATAAGGACTGCAGGTTTGACCCTTAGTACAAACCATCTTCAGCAGCTAGATTGTGTTCCCAGATAACAATATCTTGCGATTCTTTTTTTTTCCGGTTAAAGCGGTGACACAGTTCAGCTTCAATGTCTCACAATTAACTTCTAGGACGTGACTAGTTATGATCTTACATCTCTAAAAAGACTTTGCTCGCCCAGAGAGCACAAAGCGGTGACACGCACTTGGCACCCCAACTGCTGCAGGGAAAGGGGCAATTTGTACGGACTGGCAAACGCCTGTGTCTTTACGAACGCCTCCCGATGACCCGACGAGCTTCCAGAGCTTCTGAGACCTGCCTGAACCTTTCTCTAGGGGAAGATGGTGGGACTAA
>NW_009643777.1:0-717 GCF_000690535.1 Cariama cristata | reverse complement strand
CGAAGTAAGCTGCCACCTGAGGGATTGAACCCATGTAGCCCTACAGTCCTATAAATATATAAATATAAAAAATACTGTCACTGCTAGCAACAGGCCACAGACTCTGTACCAAGTTAACAAGATAAGAGTCAGACTGACAGGCTTATTTTGCCTGAACTTGTCTTGGCATGCTTAGAGGTCTATTTTAGGTTTTCTAACTGTAATAGCAATGGTCAAATGACCAGGTGCCTATTACCTAATTTTAGTCTTGCTTAGCTTTGTAGAATTATAAGGCATAATGTCTCTCATTAATATAAATAGATAGTAGTTATTTTGTGTACAATGGACTGTCTATAACTCTAGAATAATAATGCAGCATAAAGAAGTACAGATCTGTTGTGACAGTTGAAGATTGTTATCACTTCATCAACACACGAAAACACATGCAAGCGATTGATAAATATTAAATACAAGTAGAGCTACACTAGACTCCTTCAGTTACCATCTAAATCTGGAGTTAAATCCCAGGCTTTTGAGATGCATAGTACTAGCTACACCCCCAATACGTAAAAAAGAAGGTGATTGGCAACAGTCAGCATTTAGGAAGGGTAAATAATTCTTGATGAACCTGACTGTTGCTTCCTCTGATAAAACAATTAGGTTTGGGAACAATGGGAAAGGAGTAGAGGTCATTTACTTCAACTTTCGGAAGGTTTTTGATGTAGTGTCCTGCAGTAA
>NW_009643776.1:0-717 GCF_000690535.1 Cariama cristata | reverse complement strand
AAGGCTCTGAAGAGGATTAAGCATTTAAAGAGAAATAAGAAACTTCAAAACCAAAGGGAAACCAGTGAGCTTTCCGATCTGAAGCCAGGTTCTGGTCTTTCGGCTCTGCTTTGTGCCGGACCAGATTTGTCAGGCTGAACACTCGAGCTTTGCAGCGAGGTCCAGCTCCAGATCAAGGCTCGAGACTGCTCCCTGGGTACAGCCAAAGCCAAAACAAAGCCTTGGGTGAACACGAATTTAGGAGCTCAACTCTGCAGCTAGACTCTTCTCCTTAGAAAACCCAAACGAAAGCAGAGAGGGGTTCCTTCAAACACCGCAGTACCAAAGCAACAAGACAAGGCAGTCATAAAAAAGCAAAGAAGGTGACCCAAGCAGATTTTGTAAAGTTAAGATCATGAGAAACAACGACTGGACAGCACGGCCTTAAATGAAAGGTCTTCCACAAAAGCGTAACTCACCCAACAAAAGTTTCCAGGCACAAGGAAGCCCCGAAGAGGGCACTGAAGATAAAAATCAGCTTCATGTTTGATACGAAGTTCCACTCGGCCTAGCAAAGGTGAATTTATACAGGACTTGTTAAGAAACCCTTTTTCAGGTAAAACAAACCTGTATTCCATGTGACTAAATTCTCACATTTATCAGAGCTTTCAAGGCGACCAACAGACAGGAGGCCGATTTCACCTCCAAAAAAAAATATTTTCCACTGACACATTCAAA
>NW_009643775.1:0-716 GCF_000690535.1 Cariama cristata | reverse complement strand
GTTAGCAAGCACATAGGGCTGAGAGCTCTCTATGCCTCTCATTAAAGTTAGCAGGCTCGTGGGGTGAGAGCTATGGTAACACATAGTTTTGACACATTTCTTCCAAGTAAGATGCTGTGGTGGAGACACTCAGTTATATGTCTGCTTGTGTGTGTTACTGTCAGGGTCTGTCCAGCTTCCTCTTCCCTAAGCGGCAAGTTAGAACATAACCACATCACTTCAGTAACCTAGAAATTTGAGTCATGTAGTGTCTGTGATTTGACATTAGCTTAATGTTCTTTTTACTGTCATACATTGTGTTGTGTAGCTCAAAAAAAGGGAATAAACCATGCTTTTCAGTGTACATTCATACTTCAGACATCTGTTGGCAGAAGATGTATCTCTGCATAGCTGTATGGGACCTTCCCCTTCAGAAAGGTCCCAGAGATTCTCTTGTGGATCCTTAGTTCTGAAAATAGGTAGAGCTTATTTACCAGGATCTTATTTGGGGTTTGAGATCATCAGGCAAACTGTATGGCTTTGAAAGCAAATCTTTAATATAGGACCCAGTTTTGTTTGATAAAAGAAAGTGTGAATTAGCCTGCTCTTGATTGCCTTCTTTCGAGAAGGTAAGAAGCTTCCTTTTAAAACACGTTCCTTGTTGCTTACTGAAAATTGATCAACATTTATCTTGCTTGTTTGTTGTCTTTTCATAGCTCTATATTTTATCTTTTTTT
>NW_009643774.1:0-716 GCF_000690535.1 Cariama cristata | reverse complement strand
AAGAATGTTTTAAAATAATGATGCATCTTGAACAACCTCATCTGATTTTACAAACTGTCAGTTCCATGAGTTTTATCTGACCAACAGGAAGTTCCACCTAAACAGAAGCATGACCATGCCGGTACCACAGCCTTTCCCAGATCCAGTCCCAAATTAGGTTCTTGCTTCTCACAACTACCACAGTGTATCAAGTTGTTCTGGAATTTGCTTAAATCGGGTTGCATCCATTTGGGCATGGATGAAAATGCAAGCTGGAATAACTGGGGGTGTGGGGGGGAAATATGCCTGTTTCCACCAACTTCCCTATTACTAAGAAAAAAGGAGCAGCATTTTGGAGCAACTAACTCTGGTGACAGTGCAGGAGCATACATTTACATACACATAGCCAATATTTTAAAGTGTTTTAGAATCAGAAGCTTCTAAATGTGCATTGCATGTGCCCTGAAATATTCAGATCCTTCACACACTATGATAAGGAGGCATGCAGTTGGACGACTTACTTTCCAAACACAGTGTACTTCATGTCTAGGTGCGGTTGCTTGCCATAAGTGATGAAGAACTGGGATCCATTGGTATTTGGACCATTGTTTGCCATTGAAACTACCCCACGGACACTGTGCTGAAAGAAGGGAAAAACCTCAACATGAATACACACCTGTGAAAGCGGCACTTGAACTGGTACAAAGTGCTCTATGACTTAGAACTCTGCCTCAATA
>NW_009643773.1:0-716 GCF_000690535.1 Cariama cristata | reverse complement strand
TTTCTGTTTCTGTGTGCTTCATCTTCCTGGGAAGAGGCTGCAGACCTTTCCATTCAACAGTATTATAGGTAGGTAAGGCCATGGTACACTTCAACCAATTCTTATTTTAATCAAAGCTAGCTCATTTTACCTTCTTTCTGCTGACAAGCTGTTCCGTTGTTCAAGGCACGTGAGGGAGTCTGCCACGCTTTCTGCAGTGACCGGAGACAAAGCTACGGGCACCTAAGATGAAAATGTAGACGTTAACAGGTGGCAAGGGACTCCCCGGAGCAGTAAGCTACTGCTTGCCAAAGTTCTACCTCAGCTCTGAAAAGCACATCACTTGGATCGGTTTGCATTATCCCCATTTGGCACAGTCCCCCACCCCAAAAGAGCCTTCCTGAAGCTCTGATGAAGGAGGATCTCAGCTCAGCTTGCCTGAAGTGGACAGCTACCAACAGTACAGCTCCAACGGGATGGCGGCACAAAGTGCAAAGGCAAACCTCCCTCAGCCTTACTCTTGGCTCTTGCCCAGCTGCAGACTGCTGGCCTTGCTTGCCCTTTCATCCCAGGATTTTAGCGCACACCAGGAAAGAAGTCCTTTCTTAAAAGGCACAGATGCACAGGACCTTCTCTGAAGAGGATCATCTGTTTCTCGCCTGTATTAGTAAGGTGATGCTCTCACTTCCCAGTCCACACTTGCCTGCTTTGTTTATGTTCCCAGACACAAGTTCAGG
>NW_009643772.1:0-715 GCF_000690535.1 Cariama cristata | reverse complement strand
TTTTTTTTTCCCATAGTATATAGACAGGAAAGTACAGAATCCCACTCAGATTTGCTCTTGAAGGAAGCAGATCACAACAGAATTATTTTACCAAAAGGATTACCTTGTTGTTTGTTGGGAGAAGCACTGCCTTTCTCTTAAGGATCAAATGTTGGACATAGCGTCTTATTTCTAGCTAAAAGTGACAGGTACCCGCTAGAGACCATTATGGCAAATGCAGTATCTTTGATTTAGGTCTCTCTTACCAAAGCTAGGCTCTGCTGACTTTGCTATTCCTGACTCCAGAAGCACACAGGTTGTGTACAACTAAGACAACACCTGGAAAATATGAAGAGACTGCCCTGAGAAGCAAGGAGCATGATTTACAGAGTTACAGTTTCAGTGTTTCTTTAGTACCCACACAAATACGAACATTTTTCTGCAGTGGAAATATGCCCTGGATTACTGATTCTTTGAATTTCAATATAACATTCAAAATTATTTCAGAGATTTTTTTTTTTTATCATGTTAGTCTGAGATTCTTGAAGATTCCCATTTTTACCAGTCTTCATCAAAATGGTTGCTATCTTCTCCTACTGCCAACTGTACTGAAGTTGGTAAGAGACCCATTGCTTTCCCAGTATCTGTACCGCAGCCTTTGAATGCCAAGACAGGAAAAAGAAAAAACAAAAGGCAGCAGATTAGCACTGCTACCACTAATTAAGCTAAAAAAAAA
>NW_009643771.1:0-715 GCF_000690535.1 Cariama cristata | reverse complement strand
TGAAAAAAATACCAAGACTGATGGTTTTCATAGAAGGATCACAGTGCAGCCCTATGCCCACAATTGTATTTATACAGTATATTTACACAACATTTACTGTATTTACAGTGTATGCACAAAACAAAAGATCCCTCTGTTTTGGCAGGATTTTATAGTAAGCCCAGCTTAGCTGTTGCTTTTTCCTCTGCTTTCCCTCTCATGGTTCCAACCTTTGCCTTATGACGCTTTTCCCCAGACCAGCACTGGTAGGGGCTAGAACATCTCAGTCACATATTGGTTAAGGACAGAGAATCTGTGCCCAGGTAAATAAGTTTTATAACCAAAAGTGGGTAATTTTCATGGGCTTTAAAAAATGTTGAATTTGACTTTTAGCCATACCACAGAACAGTTTAAAATAATCATGCAATAGACAGAAGAAACAGAGAGTGCAGGAGAAAGGCTGGGATTTTTTTTTAGGTGTATGGCTTTTGTGCTACATATTTTGAGCCCAGAACGGTGGTTAAACTTGTAAACCCACCAAGGTCAAGTCTGAAATTCAGAATAGAGATGAACTGGGTTTTGTCAGGATCAATTTGCGGCAACAGCAGTTTTATCAGCAGGGTGTAGTAATTACGGCAGAGGACTGTCAGACTGCCAGTTGGGTCTCTGGGAAGCCTATTATCAGACAGGGCAACGATTATTATTACAGTCCCATCATCTTGGCTTTGCTGAAATA
>NW_009643770.1:0-715 GCF_000690535.1 Cariama cristata | reverse complement strand
TTATGTCTTAATATAAACATAAATAAACTTTAAAGGGGAATTTTTCCTCTGACCACACACAACCTTTTTGCTTTTTATTGCTCATATCAAGCTTACCCGAGTTCGGTAGTAAACTTTTGCTGTGAGAACGTCAGTGTCCATTTCAACGACATAGCCCAAGGTCCCAGCAGAGGATGAAGATACTGAGCTGGATACGCTCCTGTCAGTCTCTTGATAACGCATATGAAAGTCTGTAAAAGTTGGGCTGATGATGTCTAGTGATTCAGTGCTGTCCACGACGCTACAACAACAGTGAATACACAGCTATGAAGGAATGCGCAAAGCACAAACCAAATGCAGTATGTCTAAATACAATACTACCTATTCTTTTAGATATATATGTATGTAAACAATGCCTTTGTCATTGTCAAGAAAATGTAGGGTTTTACTATCCGCATTTCTTAGGATTTAGCCTAACATATTCAAAACTTCACATCACTCCAATTTTCCTGTTTTAGATAAAACTATATTGCGCTCTGTTGAGAATTTTCATTAAATTAGGGCAGCAAATCAAAACCTGTAGCTTTCTATCAAATCACTGTCAGCTTTCTACAGAATTCTACAAGCTGACTGAAATTTTTTCCACTAACACAAGTACAGGCAGTATTTATCCGCGCTTGTACTTGCCTTCACAGACTCTGCCCCTTTGATATATCAACACAACACTTGCAGATCA
>NW_009643769.1:0-715 GCF_000690535.1 Cariama cristata | reverse complement strand
GCAGAGTTTTACAACGCTTGTGAAACAGCAGTGGTCTGTCTGGCGCCAGTCCCGTTCTCACCAGGCGGGCCCTGCAGAGCAGCAGCTGGGGAGAAGCTGCAAAGCTGGGCTGCGATGGTAACGACCGAGGTCACGTTAGAGACCCGGAATGGCAAAAGCGAGGTGCCTTCCAGCGAAGTTATGGAGTGAACGAGTGACAGACCGGAGTGGATGCCAGGCTTCTAGAGGTGTCTTTCATCTGGGTGCATTCGTGACTTCCTTCACAATTTTTCAGAAAAAAACCTCATAGAGATGAGAAAGGTGTATGGGAAGTCAAGAGCAAGGAAGGTTAAGTGACTTGCGTGTGGCTGTAAATCAAGGCAGAAATATTGGAAACAGAAACAAGATCTGTTTCCCCAATAGCTTGATTTTCTTGTTGCTGCTCTGCGCTGCCTTTGGGACGGTTGCCGGCCACCACATCGGGGGTTTGGGACCGGAGCAGAGCGCGTGCTGTGGTGAGGGCCATGGGGGCTCTAGAGCGAAACCCAGTACGGTACTCATGGAACAGAGTGACGGAGTGTTGAGAATTGTAATAATCTGTCTCTGGGAAGCATTTATTGTTTAAATAAGACAGATTTTATACAAGCCTCTTCTCCCTACCTGTAGTAGGGATATTTTCAAGGTTGAGTGAAGTGTGGTTGTGTACTGAGCCAGGTAGAGTTTTCCAGATGAAAGT
>NW_009643768.1:0-714 GCF_000690535.1 Cariama cristata | reverse complement strand
GAAGGACACAGTGATATGCCAGAGGTGGCTGGGTGAATAATGGACCCTCTTGGGATAGACTTGGGATGTCCACTGCTACAGGCATATATGGGAAAATAAACAGTGTGTCTGTTGCTTGGCTGGGCTCGAGGGGATTGTCTTGCTTTCCTGCAGAGGAAGCTTCTACCCATAAAGAGATACAGCTCTGGGTGGCTGCTACATTTGTCCCATGGAGACCTGCCAGTTTGTCACCCAGGAAGGTTTCTGTGATTTTCTTCTTGGAGAAGGACATGGGAGGCACCATTCTCAGCCTTGCTCTGGGAGAGCTGAGGTGGTGCTGAGCAGGGAAAGATGTTCTCCAATCTCATGAGACAATTTAAGTATCAGTAATATACTAGGGAGGCAACATCCAAAGTGACATGGTATTTGGGTGGTCTGACTCTCTTGAATCAGCTCAGAGCTGGTGAAATCATTGGGTTGTCACAGGTTTTGACTTCTCAGTCCTAGATTGTGAGGAGCAAAATATATGTAGTGGAAGCGAGAGGGTTGCCACAGGCCTTGTCCTGGGATGTGAGGCTCTGGGATATGAAGGGAGTGTTGCCATACCGTGGTCATGGGAAATGTTTAGCTCCTGAGTGCTTTGTTTGCTTTAGTCTCAGTGACTGCAGAATGGGTCCCGAGGATGTGACCAGGCTGTGCAAGATACTGGCTCAGTGTCCCCAGCTGACAGAAATT
>NW_009643767.1:0-714 GCF_000690535.1 Cariama cristata | reverse complement strand
TCCATCTGGTACCTGTGCTTGGATCCTGGGATCCCCCTACCTGCCCCACAAGTCTCTGACTCACATGCAGGTCCTTCCTGGTGCTCACCAACAAATAGATGTTTCTCACAGCCACCCTAAGCTCATGGGTCCTCCCAAATCCTGGCACAGCCCCACTGTCTGACTGGTGCCCCTGCCCAGTACTAGGTATAGGGAAGATACAGACGCTTGCCCCTCATCCCAACAGCCAGCACCAGGCACCTGGCGCTCAGCCCCTCACTCATCATGCTCATCTGTTACCCCCGCACCTGGTTTTCAGGACACAGACCTTTTTAATCCAGCAACTGAGGCTGTCTCCCACCCACTCCAGCTGGTGTCCCTGAGACCTCACTTGCTCCAGCTGCTGACACCACCATCCTGGGACACCTGAACCCCCATCTGACTGTAGTGTCTGGCCCCAAGTCCACTCACCCCCCCAGCAACTGGCACCTCATCCCTACAGCACTTACACTTGCACAGGATAACAAATGAGGTGGCGCAGGGAGTTCTACCACAGGATTTAAGGAGAAGACAGGTGCAGGGCTGAGTCAGACAAGTGTGCTGATCGGCCACGGTCTGCACACAGCCGGACCCTCTTGAACATAACCCTGTCCACATCTTACACCTTGCTCCTCACTCCTCCCCATCCCCTTAACCTACATGCTCTCTTCTAAGTTTTGCCTACTCCCACTGACA
>NW_009643766.1:0-714 GCF_000690535.1 Cariama cristata | reverse complement strand
ATCAAGTTCATGACCTCAGAAAAAAAGCAATCAACTTTACTTGGCCGTGTTACCTTTCCTGTTGCATTGTGTTTTTTACAGAAGGTAGGGGTGGCCTTTACCTTTGGACAGCAGTTCTCTTCCCTCTGTACCTGTCAGCCTGATGCCTACACAAATCATCAGGGAGAAGGTGAATCGTAGATATCAGGTACTGAATCAGGTTTCAGTAATGACAACTCCTTTAATGTATCCTTCTCTGTCTTGAGTGCAGATGGAAAAACCTGCAGTCAGCATACTCATTTTTCACTTGGATGGTCAGACATCATCCCTGTGGGTAGATAAGGCAGTTTATCCCATCAGCCATGGTCCAGACGTGTTTTCTCAAGAAGCTGGGGGAAGAATTACTACTTCAGTTAAAAATCATTACAGGAGGCATTTAGAAAACAAGTGTCATGAACTCACAGATTCCTTTCTTGGTGAGGATATAGAACTGATATAACGAAACAATCAGAACATATGTGAGCTAAGTGGGGTAGAGAAGTACCACACATTGGCCAAACACATCTGGAATCCAGACTTCATATAGCAAACTCAAGGTAAAGTGAATATTATATTGTTCCTTAAAATATATTTTATATATGTATATTTCATATAGTTTTGGCTAGCAGCGCTTGAAGCCCAAAACCAGTGCCATGATTTAAAATAAGACAGAGAATCTGCAGATTAAATTATATT
>NW_009643765.1:0-714 GCF_000690535.1 Cariama cristata | reverse complement strand
CCTTCTGCTCCTCTTGATGCTCGGGAGGTTGTGGCCAGGCCACGCTGTCCCGTCTGGGCCCTGCCCTGCAGGACTTGGGGCAGCAGGAGAGCAACCAGAGGACAACGGGCAGAAGGACGAGGAAATGCCAGATCCTCACCAGTGGGGAGACTAGAATAGAAATTACAGGAGTGGTAGAGGAATGTAATTGGGATAACTCAGTCTAGAAGAGAAAAGGCTCAGGAGGCAGCGTGGGAATGTCAGGCAGAGAGATGTGCAGGGTGTTCACACACCACTCCTCACCGGTGGGGCAGGGCAGGCTGGGCGAGTTTGAAGTGTCTCCCTCTGCCCGTGCCCTCCCCCTGCATCTCCTGCGCAAACCTGGTCCATGGGCGGCACAAATGGCCCCAGGTGCCCTGGTGCATGCAAGGGGCAATGCCAGCCCTCGACATTGGCAGTCTCAGATCCCTGCTCCATCGACTCCTAGTTGCCCTCTAATCACTCTGGTGTACCCCACTCCCACCATCCTGCCACTCTCAAAATCCTTCCCCTCTTCACCTTCCTGGGTGATCTTCTCACCCTCTGCTCTGCACGGGCATGGGCCAAGTGCAGGGACCACAGAGCACTATGAGCTTCCTCACTGATGCACCCAGAGCCCATTCCCGCAGGGTGCATGCTGCAAGGCTGGTGGGACCCCTCTGAGAGGAGTGTCACCCACGGAGGACATGGGGCTGG
>NW_009643764.1:0-714 GCF_000690535.1 Cariama cristata | reverse complement strand
GCTCACATGTTTCCCCAAAAATCTTTATGGGTCAAACTACGAACCCCGTATACACACTGCAGATGAATTATTCATAGTAGCAGGAGGGCTTCCCTGTGCTGCCACTGAATTGGACAAATTTGCAGAGAGAGGTAAAAAAAAATAATCTACTCTAACCCCTTTAACCAAGGAAATGTTCCACATCAAATGCTCACAGCCTCTTAAACCCATGTCAACAAAGACCCGTCTTCATGCCCTTCCTCTGTGTTTGTGAAGCCAACGGAGCCAAACTCTCTGAGAGGAAGCCAGTGTGCAGAGCCATCCGTGGGCCACAGATGATTATTAATGTTCTGGCAGAGCTCAGGTGCCTCTCCTTGCTGCGCACGGAGCCAGGTTTTGTCCTGAAGAGCTACATATGACCATGAATTCAAATTTACATTTATTTTGGCAATTTGATACCTGTTTTCCTATGTGTAGAATTTTATTGCCACTTACTCAGATATGGCTAAACTCAGCAACCCTTTCCAGGGACATGTTTTCCAGCTGATTGGATTTCCAGGCTCCAAACTGCAAAGCCAAGTAAAGGGTATAGGAGTTTGTCTACCAGCAAGAGGAGAACATCAAATGCTTATCCCAAATGCGCTTCCAAGTTTCTTTCTGCTTTTGCTGTTACTAGAGTTGACAGGAGCTTTCTATTGACTTCAGCAGATATAGGCCTAATGAAGGACATTTTTT
>NW_009643763.1:0-712 GCF_000690535.1 Cariama cristata | reverse complement strand
TTTTTTTTTTTTTTAAATTGTTCTTTCTTTCCTTGAGTATGCTTTTGTGCGTGGTAACTCAGCCTAGCAATAGACATTTATCTTGAACTATCCAATTGAAAGATTTGTAGCAGAGGTACAGTGGCATTTAAATGTAAAGCCAAAGGAAACAAAAGAGATCAATGTCATGTTGTGTAGTTAAAACATACCCTGCCTAGAGAGCCCAAACGTCAAGCTGAACGTATTATGCCATACGTATCTGAGTGTATGCATTTTACAAATGTGAATGGATTTAAAGTATTAAAAACTTAAGCCTACTGTCACTTACTTTGTTATTCATCCTGTTTTCCAGAGGGTGAAGTAAGATAGGGTTGTGCTAAGAACTTTTAAATAAATATATCTGCTGATTATGATGCTTCAATTTTTGTGTTTAACTCTCATACCTTAGGTTCAATTTTTGGCAGCTCTGATCTTTGGTAGCTGCGAGGATTTAGCTCTGTTGGCTTTCCCGAGATGTATGACATTCCTTGGGTGGAGCAGGGGAGGACCTGGCTTGGGTGGTCTGCATGGTCTGGTTCTCCACGTTTGTTGGTCTTACAGTTTTTCACCAGTACATAGAAGAGAGATGCAATTTGTTCACTTTGGACTGTTCAATATACGCACTAAAGAGAATCTCTAGTAAATTGACTTGGGAACTGAAAAGACTTGACAGGTTCTTGCGTTTCGTATTGGG
>NW_009643762.1:0-713 GCF_000690535.1 Cariama cristata | reverse complement strand
AATACCTTATATAAATACAACGGGCAGAATTTTCAATAGAGTTAGCTGATTCCTATGGGTCCTCTGTAAATTCCAGGCGATGTGTCTACTTATTATAACTCATACTTCATTGCTTCAAATCTACTGGTTTCCGTTATCTTTCATATCTTTGAAAAATACTTTGTAGGAAAATAAACGATGCTATCAACTTCCTCTATTGAAAACCTAATAACTAAAACCAAATATATTTTACAAATACTGGCCTGCCCATCAACCCATAAATGAAATTTAGAGAGGGTTTTATACATACATATTTGATTCAAACCACCAGAGTAAGTGAATATCCATAATTACTTCTGATGTAAAGGTTTAAACCACATCAATTTCCTCAATTTAATGCAATATGATGGAAAAACTGGTAGGTTTATTTAATAACATACCTGTTGACCTTTTTTCATCCACAGTAACATTTATGACTGCTTTTACTGGAAGAAGGGAGTTGATGGAATTAGCTACTTTACGCAATCCTATCTACAAGGCAAGGGCACTTGTAGAAGAGGAGAAACCGTGCCTTTGACCCCAGGCACAAGACCCTGGCCAGCAAGGACTCTCTACCAAGACGTTCTCCTGAGGCCATGCAGAAAGTGCAATCCAGCTTCCGTGGTGTCTCCTCTATGGGCCTCCTTGTTGTTCATCTCCTCACATGCAGTTTCATTAAGCTTCATCCATTTCCC
>NW_009643761.1:0-713 GCF_000690535.1 Cariama cristata | reverse complement strand
CCGCTGCCGCTGCCTCTGAGAGGGAGGATTTAGCACAGCCCATTGCGAGCAGCCAAATGTGCGTTGCTGTACGCCCTCCTCTCCCTCCCCGAGGCTCTGTCCTTGGAGCGAGTGGGAAGGCAATGCTCCGCCGATACCCTGGTAAAGCATCCCCAAATTTCCCCCTGCACACGGCAGCACCCCAGTGCTCGTCTCGTACTCGAGCTTCTTTCTCCTTCATGTTGAAAGCATTGGCTGGTTCGCCCTCATCGCCTCGAGGCAACCCGATTTGCTCAGTGGCCTTTAAAAAATAAAAAATAAATAAATAATTAAAAAAAAAAAATCAAAGCCCACTGAAATGACAAGAACATCAGCAGTGGGTGCGTCCCCCTTTCCGGCAAACCAAGGGATTTGGGAGAAAATAGGTCACGTGCTCTTCATCCCGTGCCACGTGGTGGACCTCCCAGGACCAATGAGGTTTGGAGCCCTCTGCGCTGTACAGCGAAAAAAAATCACTGGGATTTTTTTTTCCCCCGTAGCATTTTTCATCCTTTCCAAACGTGAAAAGACTCACCATCTGTCTGGACCCCCCTCCCGCCAAATCGGCACTAAAGAGGCTCTTTGGGGAAGGTAAGAAGATTTAAAAGATTGTCTTGGTGGAAGACCACCTGCCGCGTGCAACTTTTCCTACCGATGAAAATCAGGAAGAATCATGAAATGAGTTGGGTCTGGGG
>NW_009643760.1:0-712 GCF_000690535.1 Cariama cristata | reverse complement strand
GGTCTGAGCGTTTCCCGGGACCTGCTCTCACCGAGGGCTGGAGGACGAGCTCAGCGCTGCACCTAAAGGCATCATCAAGCCCTCAGAAACGTGTAACAGATAAATTCTCATCTCTGAAAGGCAGCAGCAACACTGATTTGGGATTCATTGAATATTTTAGCCGGGCACAGGCATTCAGGTTGACCTCCGGGAAGCAGGTGGATGAAAGTGTGAGGGGGAGCGTGTGATTTGTATTAAATTAGAAATAATCGGTTAAGCCAACAGCAGTTCCAGGGAGCCACAGCAGACCATTTCCAGTAATTGATTTTTTGGGAGCCCCACGGATAGAGTGTTTTTGGATTCTGGTTGGGTTTTTTTTTGTATAATGGATCTGTCCCCCTGATGATTAACTAAGTAATTCCTCTAGCAATCGTGTCCTCTCCGAAATGAGTTTCATGGCTGAGAAGTTACCGGGAGCCACTCTAACCCCCGTGTCTGTGCAGTTTATCCCCCCCAGGCCAGTCCCACCCCATCCCTCTCAGACCCAGCCATCCCCCATGCTCGAACCCCACTCTCCACCCTCCGAGCTGCCCGCTTGCAGGTGAGAACCTCGTTACAAGATCTGTAATTGTGATATAAAGACAAGGCAAAGGCTCACACCCCAGCACAAGGGCCGTGCCTGGTCAGGTCTCTCGCCCGCTGCTAAGCCCACGGGGCAGGGGGGGAGATGCCG
>NW_009643759.1:0-712 GCF_000690535.1 Cariama cristata | reverse complement strand
TCTTTGCGGGTGTCCTGCGCTGACAGAGCCATAGCTAGTGGTCCAAACTGGTCTATGGGTTGTTCTGTGTTTTTTCAGGACTTGGTCTGTGCCATCTAACGATGCTGACTGAGCTCCTTCCCTGCTCCTGTACTCCTGAGTGCTCCTAGTGCCTGGTGGGACAACGTGTGGCTCTTAAATACCCCACAGCACAAGTCAAGTGGATAAACCTGCCCCAAAGATGCACAATGAAACACCCACTGTGATGGCTGGTAATTCATTCTGTCTCTTGACAACTGTTTGTTCGGATAATTTTTTCTTTTGAATGTTTTGTCTTAATTTGAGGATTTCTTGAAGAGGCCTTCAGCTTGGAGACTGTGAAAAATGGAGAGTCTCCTCCTTCATAGCATTTAGAAAATAAAAGTGCCTCACAAACGCCATTCTGGCAAGTTTTTTGGTTCACAGCGTTGTAATTGTCTTACAGGTTATTTTAGTGAAGTTCATAGTTTTGTAATCCATCTGTGCCAGAGTTTTGACTGAATCATCAAATTACAGTTCCTTCCTGACTTTGGTTAAAATACTAAGTTGCGGTTTTAGAGATCATCTTTGATAACACATCTGATTCAGCCCAACTGCTTGCCGACACCAGAAGGGATTTGTCCGCACCTCGGTGTACGTTTTGATGCGTCCTACTTCTATAGCCCTGGTGCACACCAGGCTTATCCAGCTTCCT
>NW_009643758.1:0-713 GCF_000690535.1 Cariama cristata | reverse complement strand
TTTTTTCTTCTTTTCTTTCATTAAGTGAATACCTTTCATCATCTAGTAAAAAGTCAGTTTACAAGAATGAGTAAGAAAATTGAAACAAGTACTGAGTTGCATGTAATAAATGAGGTTGATTTGTGGTAAGTAATTGTTTGCTTTTAGTCTGTTGCTCTGATTGTTTCTTTTCCCATGCAGAGGGGTGGAAAGGAATTGGGTTACTGTGAGGGATGCAATTTGCCAAACAGCTCTGCCCAGTTATGGGAAGTTTTGAGTAAACTCCCTGTTTAGCTTGTTTCACATTTCTAAGGCTGGACTTTCTGAAGGTCACAGAGTCAGGGGCATATAATCAGGCTGATGCCTGCTAAGAGATCCAAGAAATGAAAGACAACAGATAAATGGACTTCAAAAGAAAACTGAGTACGGCCCTCTGCACACCAGCTTTGTCCATCATCACGACTGCTCTTCTACAAGAGCAGTGCATGCGAAGGATGACACGCAAACAAGCAGTGTTCAGAAAATGGGTGATCAAGAACACAGCAGCACCTGTAGCTGAGGAAACTGTTAACAAAGGCTAGATTCCATTTACCTCTCTCTTTTTCTTTTTTTTTTTTAAGAGTTTTTGAAGACATTCAGTGATGTCTTTGGTGTTTCATCTGTAGGAAACTGTGACAGTGCAAACGAATCTCCATGGAATCAGTTGCTATGAAAAAGATGGTCCCTAGGAACTA
>NW_009643757.1:0-711 GCF_000690535.1 Cariama cristata | reverse complement strand
TGCTGGTGAGAATACAGCTGCTCCCTGCAGCCACTCCAGCTGTTTCAGACACATCTTCATGGCCCTGTGTTGTGACCAATACCAAGGTGGTGAGAATATCTGCCTGTTTTGAGTGCAAGAGCTGAAAAAAATGCTTTCTGAAGCCAGAAGCTGTCTTCTGCTGCCATGATGGGCTTTGTGGCAGCACCAGCACAGGTCAGTGCTAGTGCTCAGCACCATGGTGGGGTCCTGTCGGTCATGCACAAGGCTGGGGCCATACAGACTTTTCCCTGCAACATCATAAACCTGTGTGTTTAGAAACACAGGGAGCTATTGTTTATTACAGAAGCACAGGCTGCCAGAAGATCAGCAGAGAGGGCTCAGAAAAAGCATCCTTTGGATGCATTTAATAGTCATGTGGTGGATTTGCATGGCTAATGAGAACAGGAAGGGGCTAAAATAACTTCTGGGCCTTTGTCCATCTCCACAAATGCTCACAAAATAAGCCTCAGGCAGCTCCTGGAATATAAAGGCTCATTGGTTATTTCTTATGTTCAGCATTTCATGGAAATAGCTGGTGTCTCAGTATTTTCCTGTTTCTGTTTCTGGACTGTGGAAAACTGTAAATATGGATATGAATCAAACAGCTAAAAAGGGAAAACGATTTAAAAAAAAATAAAATTCTTTCCTCTCCTCTGCCTGCTATGTTTTGTTCAATCTTAGCTTGCCAAT
>NW_009643756.1:0-711 GCF_000690535.1 Cariama cristata | reverse complement strand
CCACCAACCCAAAACCCCCAAAAGAATACAGTATACTAGGTGTCACACTCTTCTGATTTTTTTCTTATAAATAATGGCTATGAAAAAGGATTTCTTTCTAGAAGATGGATAAAAAAAATTTACCCAATGCTAGGGGATGGGGGTTCCAAGTCACAAAGAGATGCCCTTCAATTCTCCCCATTCACTCACCACCTCACACAAAGTTTTGGAGATAGATCACTGCACTTTAATTTGAAAAATGGTATAGAACAGCCGGAGCAGATACTTGACAGAAAAACAGAGAAATAAAACAGATTTTTCCGTTGTATCAAGACAAAAGATTAGTTCACTTAAACAGCTATTTAGCTTTTTTCCTTGGGTTCGTTCTTTTCTGGTTTTGGCTGCACCGGTAGCCAAACAAGAGTGGAATGGCATCTAAGAGCCACTGGTGCAAGACAGCACGGGTTTCAGACCTGTCTGAACTGAACCACAGAGCTTTTAAAACTTGGAAATGCCCCATAAATATTGTTTGCCATTTGAGCATTGATGGGTTATAAACAAAGGTTGCTTTCTCCTGTTAAATGTTACTACTTTATCAGTGGTTCTGACATTTTAAATAAGAAACAAAGCAGAAGCAGGTCGAGAAGGTGTCTTGTTAAGAAATTATGTTTCTATGCCTCAAACTAGCTGAAAAAAACGCCAAAAGAATTGTCCCGAAGTCTTTTAGGGTAT
>NW_009643755.1:0-711 GCF_000690535.1 Cariama cristata | reverse complement strand
CAGAGACAACATAAATCCTATCATTTCATAACTTTCCAGCACTTGACTTTGCTGTCTTAGTGAGGAATGTGTTTTCTGATTTAAAAACAACAAAAAAATCAAGAAACCATTAGACATACTCCTGATGTTCAAGAGCATCAAAGAAAAGACCAGAAACTTGTCCACGGCACAGCCTGCTGCTCTTGGACATAATAGCATACCTCATATAAAGTATCACTGATTTTTCATCCAGTATGTTGATTTGCCCTACAGATTCAAGTTATGCCAGTAGGTTTCACAGATACCTGCTGGCAAATGGTACACTCTCAACACGGAGGCCTGCTCCGGTGCCAAATGTCAAGTCATCTGTTCCATACCGAGTTACTACAGCTTCACAGTAACACCACTGCGATGCTTTTATTTGTTTTTAACATGAAAGAACAATGTAGTTTTCTTTAGTCTTATTCTAGGAAATGGCCATATGCTGTTTACTGATGGTTTCCAGAGAAACTCAAGCTAAGGTCTATCTCTCAGATGGAAGGTTTCACCTCAAATGCTTAGAACCTGCCAGAGTTGTGAGAAATGGAAGGCAAGCTCTTTAAATGCTTGTGAAACTTAGCTTCATAAAATGCTTCCACACTATTTTGTGTTCTAATAAAAACTTGTAGGCACAAAAGTCATTTAGAACCAGAATTTTTACTTGATCCATGTATCAGCAGCTTTTTTTTTTTT
>NW_009643754.1:0-711 GCF_000690535.1 Cariama cristata | reverse complement strand
CCCTTTTTTTTTTTTCTTTTCTTGGACATATAAAAAGCAATTAGTGACCAAACTTTAGCTTGCTTAGTTTGTGTTTTATATTTTATCGCAATAGCGTTGTTGGAGGGATTTTGTTTGTTTGTTTTTTGTTTTAGCTAATGGCTCTAGTTGTGAAAGCACCAGTGTGCACCTGTGGTATTGAAACTATAGTTTTGACAGAGCTGTCTGCATGTTGAAGGGATTGTGCTGTTTTAACTGTGGAATTAAAGCAGCAGAGGGGCAAACTCAACATCAGGAGCTTGTTTCATTCCTCAGAGCTTTTTTTTTTTTTGCCTTCTAATGGTCAGCCAGGGCTATGCATGTTCGATTTTAATAATGCAACCTTTCTGAATGTGTCACTTTGACAGCAAGAAGCATAATATAATTGCTGACAAATGTATAATGGGCTTATAGGCGCTCAGTGCAGATCCTAATATACACTTTTGTATTTTGACTTGTAAATCCCCATAAGATGTATTCATATGGTTGAAGTAATCCGTGTGATAAATACCAAGACTCATAAAACTGGCAATGTGGCTGGACTTGCTGTACAAGAAGCAGTATTTCCTCCTGCTCCCCACGCAGCAGGCTCGTTTGGCTAGAGGTCATCTTTGTGAAAGATCCCAGATTTGGTCTGAAAGAGAGACCCTACCGCCATTCCTAGTAGTATATTCAGACAATAAATCACTCTTA
>NW_009643753.1:0-711 GCF_000690535.1 Cariama cristata | reverse complement strand
CAATGTGCTCACTGGATCACTCACCCCTTTACTGAAGGATAGTTTTGCAGATGTGTATTCCCTCTGCCTCATTGAGCTAATCTGTAAATAATGAGGGATTATGCACTGGAAGTCTGCATTGGCCCTGGTTACATGATTCCTGTTTTGTGGTCAGTCATTCCCTCGGTGATTAGCCATTCATCCAAGCATTCATTGAACTGGCACGAGGAAGTGCTTAAGGAGATCCTCTTGTGGTTCCCTGGGCCAGTCTAATAGACAGATAATGGGCAGACAGGAAAAAGAGAAGCAGAATATCAAATACTTCTGTACCTATGGTTTCTGCCATTTTCAGCCAGGTGTTCTTCTCTACCAGAAACACAGCCACGTGATAACCAAGCACAAGACCCTCCCTCTCCCTTGCCTATGGATCTGGAGCAATGGTAAATATTGAACAGTGAGTGTCTGTTCCTGGCTGAAGTTTTATTAACAAATTCCAGCACATGGTAGAAGAATGGGGTTAGTAACTGTGGTCTTGCTTGAAAAATATCAGAATAGGCTTTTCTTCATACATATTATTTTGTTGGGAAGCACTCCTTACTCATACCCGGTCAAAGCACTTTGAGGGATGAAAATCTGGTGACTAAAACCGAGGTATTTCCAAACACCCAGTAGAAGCAGTGCACGAAACATGCGTGGCATAAAGTACACAAATTTGCAACTGCACATTACTCA
>NW_009643752.1:0-710 GCF_000690535.1 Cariama cristata | reverse complement strand
TTCCTCAGGAGTAGTGGTCCTGTGTGTTTTCCACCATGCCACTTCTGGAGTGAAATGGGTTCAAGAATGCAGCACACTGATGACCACTTCCACTAGGACAGTCCTCTGTGATTTCAGTGACCAGCTAATTGCCTTTTTTATCTTTCTTAGTCTCAGTCAAAACTGCCTCTCTGTCAATGGCATTTGCAGTCTGTTGAAGTCAGTAAATACCTGCCAGAAGGTGATGGAGGTACAAATCAGGTATGTAGGTCTTGAATCATTCCTGATGATCCCTGATGATGATGAGGTTAATCCCAATATACAAGTCTGAGAGTTAGGTTCAGAGATTTTTGTTGAGTCACCTCAGAAGTGGGACGGGTGAAGCACATGTCCAAAGATGATTACTACCACTGGCACTTGGTAGTACAGTGCTGTAAGCTGATTTTATCTGAGCCATCAACCAGAATTTGAGAAGGTACAGAACTGCGTGTCATTTCATGCGTCGGGGTAGTTTTAGACTCTTTCCTGCTCTCAGCCCTGGGAGTTTTTGGAGAGAGGGTCTCTGTGGAGTGTGAGAACTGGTGACATCTCCTGGAGTGGAGCTGGAAGTCCTCTCCTATTACTTTCCCTGGGAAACCCCCTGGAGTTCAAGTGTAACAAGTTTGCCTGCACTTTCTCTAATGGTTCAGAGAAACTGACTCATCTGATATTGCATAGTTTGATCCAGCCAG
>NW_009643751.1:0-711 GCF_000690535.1 Cariama cristata | reverse complement strand
ACCCTGCTTTGGCAGGGGAGTTGGACAAGGTGATCTTCAGAGGTCCCTTTTGACCCCCACCATTCTGTGATTCCGTGACATATATCCACTGGCCATCATACCAAGAATGACCCAACAACATGATATTAATGCTTAAGCATGCCAGATAGGACATGAAAATTAATGTGAAAACTTTGGGGGACACCTAGGACAAAGGAACAAACCTATCTGCCAATGCTTAATAGATGACAGAAACTTCAAAGACACAACCATCACTTTTCATAAGTAACTGCAATCCTTTACCATCATGATCCATTTTTTCTTACCTAGTTGCATTCTGTTCATCTAATTAGAATCACTCTTGCTATGCCATTTGATCATGTCCTCACATTTACCTAAAGCTGTTGCTGTACATGATTAAATTGCAGCGTGACCCACGTCTAATGCCAGCAGCAGCTCACACAGACACATTATACATACACATTTAATACTTTCACAAAATAGCAACACAAATACAATTTCTTAGGGACTCCACATTTATCATGGAGATGACTGAAAAAAAGCACGGCTACTGCAGGCTCTAGGCTTCAGTAAGACTGCAGTCAGGAGCCTGCCAAAAAATACCAAATTTTAATACGTGTACCAGAATAGGTATTTGCATCTCAAGCTGCTTGCTCACGCTGAGGGACAGGCTCACTTTTGTACTCCTCAGAGGAAAAGAAAAAAAAAAAA
>NW_009643750.1:0-710 GCF_000690535.1 Cariama cristata | reverse complement strand
TAGTTTTGTCTAGTCCCAGCTGGGGCTGGTACTGTTAGCTCCTGATAAGATGTGGCCTGGATGCCTTAGTCCCTGAGAAGCTGTGGCCTAGCACGGTTCTCACGGTTTGCACAGCAGGGCTGATTTCAGTCACGGTTACTTGGTGGTGGTGCTTGAACTGAAGTACTGTTCACTAATTCGGAGTGCTGCATCCGTCACAGTGTCCTGAACCACACTCCAGTCTTATGTGCTTTGCCTGCTGGCTCCTTACAGTCTCTCCTCGCATTTCAGAGTCTTGGTTAGCCCATGGTGTCCTCAGGTTTCCCTCTTCCTCGGGAAGAAGCTACCTTATGATATTAAACATTTCATCAGGTGCCACTCACTGCCCACCCAGACTCATAGACTGTCCCTGGAGTTTCCCTGATTTCTCTCCAGTCTAGGATCTGCCATCATCCCCACCACAGGTAGGGGGTTAAAAATAGAATTATCTAAAAGGAAAGTATATCATCAATGATATAAGCAAAAGAAGAATGAAGGAAGGAAAGAAAGAATGAAAGAATGAAGGAAGGAAGGAAAGAAAGAAAAACAAATCAAAAACTCTACAAAGTTCTGGCTTTTCCTGAGATACCCTGGGAATGCTATGAAGATGATGGGCACCTTATTGATAGTGAAGTAGAATGTATTAAATAGTTTCTGCAGGGCATCCTTGAGCTCCCAGTTCCTCATGCTGT
>NW_009643749.1:0-710 GCF_000690535.1 Cariama cristata | reverse complement strand
TAACTCCTCTTGTTTATTCCCCATCCTACCAGCGTTTGCGTAGAGGCATTTAATTTGGACCCCTGATGAAGCTGACTTACTGGTTGGAGCGGCTGGGATTCCTTTGTGATGCTCTTCAGGTGTTCTCCTGCCAAACTGTGTTCCCTGTCCAGGCTCTGGGCATCTATTGCTGGCCCCACTTCACGCTGTGCAGCCATTGTCTTTCAATTTATATTTCAGCTGGTTGACGCTACAATTTCAACACAAGAATTCCCTGGCTTGCTTTGTCCTCCTGTAAGAGGAAGAGGAAAGAGTAAACTTTTTCAAACAGAACACCAACTGAGGTGTTCAGCTCCTGCGAGCCACTGGATAGCATAAAATCTTATAGAAAAGACAATCCTGCTTTAGAATACTTTTTCCATCAGCACCAGATGCCAATTTCAAGCTTAACAACACAGCAAGCATATGTTGTTTACCTACTTTTCTTGTTATTATCTCTGGATGCCAAGAGGGTCAAAGGCTACCGCTATTAGAGGAAATGCAGTGCATTTTTTATTACCATAATGCATCAGAAAATTCAGACTGAGCATTAAATGTAAACATGGGTACAAAAGGCCAGCAATTTTAAATGTTGCTTACCACTTAACAACTGTTTTTCATTTCGATTTGGCAATACAAACTAAACCTCTGCAGTCTAAGTAATAGAAAATCTTTCTATATTGAGACAATCA
>NW_009643748.1:0-710 GCF_000690535.1 Cariama cristata | reverse complement strand
CCATGCTTAGAAAAACCCTCTTCCTAAGCAATTACCCCCAAATCTTCCCATTTAGGTTCTTGTAGTACAGCCTTTGAATTTCTTGGGTTATGTGACACCTGTTCTATTCCAGAATATGCTTCTAAAGGCTCAGTCAGTTCCCAGAGTGAATCCCCTTCATAACTCACAGTTGCTAGTTGGTAGAAATGGGGTATGGAAAGGAAATTCACAAACCAGCATTGCCATGTTCATGAACATTTTTTTTGTTTGCTGAAATTCCGTAATTTTCTCTTAGCTAAAAGGATATCTTCTATCTTGTTTCCTTGCAGTCTTTCAGAATGTTTTCTTGGACTTGTATGTAGAAAGCGAACAGTGAACTTCCTCTTCCACTTGTTATTGGTCTCCCTTCTCCTTCAGTTCCTGCAGTTGCTTTCTTAGTTCTCACGTCCACTGTCTTTTAATAACAGTGGAAGTTCAAGTATTTGTAGGCATTCATCTTTAAAATACTTATAACTTTAAATAAAAGCAAAAATTCATTATGATAAAAGTGTCGCTAGGAATAAAACTCCAAATTCAGGTTCATCTGCTCTTGTATCCTGGGTCATGACCTTCCATGTATGAGTGAAGCAAATGGTGCTGATAAATTATAATAATGCCCCTTATTTTAGGAACTTTATAGCAAATGAGTGTCTCATTAAGGGTATTTAGTTTATAATTTATATTATAGTCTG
>NW_009643747.1:0-710 GCF_000690535.1 Cariama cristata | reverse complement strand
GGCTTCCAGGCCAGGCATTGGCAGCTCTGCAAAGGAACCAGGGCAGAGACCTGATGACACAGTGAAAACAGCAGGATTGTGCAATCAAGTGCACTAAAAACTCCACCTGCAAGTATTTCTCCAGCTTTAGTCTGCTCCGCAAGGAAACAGCAGTCCTTGCAATCCCAAGCAGTGGACCGTGCCCTCTGCCAAGAGGAAAAGATTGGTGTACCACAAACAATTACCTGGTTGAGCACCTGGAACTGTACCACCAGCTCCATGCTGCCCAGAGACCAAATCCTCACGCTGCCGTCTTCCCCGCATGTTGCGCAGTGAGTCTCGTCAGGACTGAAGCACACTTCGGTCACCTGCAATGAGAAACAAGATGGGGAACAGATGCCACAGCCTAGAGCACATCAGCTCCTCTGCCCCTCTCATCCCCCAGGACCCCTCTCATGGGAGATGCCAGACAACAAGCCGTAAACGTAAAGGAAGGTGGGGTGCTTTGGTTTTGTGCTTAATTTTGGGCTGACAGCTAGACTTGTAATGGAAATCAGTAAACATAACCTCAAAGGTAGGACCAGGCACTATGCAACATAAGTCTATGTAAAATACCTTCTCTTCTACCATTTGGAGCTCTTTTTTCTGTAGCATAAAGAAACCCCAAAGCAACAGCAAAATTCAAACCAGTCATTCTTCACCTGTGGGGTTTTTTGTTTTGTTTTTGTTTT
>NW_009643746.1:0-710 GCF_000690535.1 Cariama cristata | reverse complement strand
TTTATAAAATGTAATGCAATTATCTTGTTCAAATTAGATTTAATTACAAAACCTCTGAGCAGTCTAAAAATATGTTCTTGATACATGCTCAGCTGAAAACTCCCATCATTTTCAGTGGGGTATGCAATACTCATTTCTGGTTGTGTATCTCTCCTTCTAGTTTGATAACCTATGATTAATTACACCACCCTGGAACATATCTTCAAATAGTATTTGGTTTCCAACTTGAAACATCCAAATCCAAAGAAAAATGCTAACAACCTTTCAGAGAGAAGCATGTCCAAAACCCCTGCAATCCAGGAAAAATCTGCAGAAAACTAGTATCCACCAATCCAACAAAGCAACTTCCATTTTATTCTCCTTTCAGCAGTGCCACATAGAGCTGGTTTCCAAGAGCACAACAGGCTGCTGCTAGATGTCAGCAGCAAATTAGTAAAAATGCTATCATGATGCGTGCGAAGATGGAAAACATCCCACTTACCATCTTCCTCAGAATATATACTCCAATAGCATCCACAGTACCTGCATGTCAGTATTCTCCTATTGCCTTTATTCTTTTCATTGCATAAATTGGCATCAGAAATAAGAGCCAAAGAAAGTGGTGATAATAATGTAGATAAGGATGCTCAGTGCCATTCACTTACCTGCAAAAGGAAAAGCACAGGATTTGAGCTCACTAATCACAGAAGTTAGCTAATCTTATTAGATGG
>NW_009643745.1:0-709 GCF_000690535.1 Cariama cristata | reverse complement strand
TAATGATTCTATGATTCTATGATTATTTCCAGAAATAATATTAGCAGAATCATTGCCATTGGAAAGGACCCTTGAAGATCTTCTCATCTAATCTGTTCTAAGTATTGCTACCTTCAAAATGAGACCAGGTAGCTCAGCAGCTTGTCTGGTGAAAGGCTTGAAAATCTCCGAGGATGGAGGTTACACATCCTTCCCGAGCCCATTTCAGGGCTGCACCATTCTTGAAGAGAAGAATTTTTTCATTCTGTTCCGTTGGTATTTCTCCATTTGCAGCTTGTGCCTGTTCTCTCTTGGCCTTTCACTGTGCCCCTTTGAGAAGAGACTGGCTCCATCTTCTCTGCCACCACACTTCAGGGTTTCAAAATCTGCTACTGGATCCTCTCTTCAACCTCTCTTCTCTAGGCTAAATAAGCCCAGTTCCTGCAGCCTCTTCACAAATGTTTGGGCTCCATTTCTCTGACCGTTGTGGACACATACTGTTGGACTCTCTAGAGTCTGTTGGCATCTTACTTTCCCTGGGTGGCTCAGCATGGGTTATAGTATCCAGATGCAGCAACACAGGTGGCAGGTAGAGTGCAACCATCACTTCCCTCAATCAGCTGGCTACCCTCTTATTAGCAAAGGCCACACTGAGGTTTATTACTACAACTGCACGTGCTAATTCATGTTCAGCTTCTTGCTCATCGGGACCTCCAGCTCCCTTTCCACA
>NW_009643744.1:0-709 GCF_000690535.1 Cariama cristata | reverse complement strand
CTGAGCCGGCGGGGCAGCACGCGGGGTGCCAAGATATTTCTTTTCCGAAAGAACTGCAGGGCAAACCCCCCTCAGAGCCTCTCCCTGCCCCTCCGGCGTCCAGAGGAGGCCGCAGCAGCTCCTGCAGCACGGTTCTCCTGAGCTTTGTCACGCCTGTGTCCTCTCTCTCCCACCTCACCCTTTGCCTTGCAGCTCGTGCCAATTCTCTCTTGGCTTATATGGTCATAGGACCTTCCTCGCCCAAAATTAGCTGCACCATACACTGGGCAGGAGCAGGTGCTCCTTCACCCCTGCTCAGAGGGCACAGACCTGCCAAGGATGCAGGGAACTCAGGCATAGCTCTGGACCCCACCGCCATCCCTGGCTAGTGCAGTGTGGTGGAATTCAGACCTGGGAGATGGCGTGCTTCAGCCAAAACCACTTCTCTGGGCTCCAAACTACATTGACTGAGCAAAAAGCCAGCATACAAAGCAGAGGTAGGGCAGACACTCTGACACTCCTTTGCTTTATGAGTCCGTTTGGCTCTGCCACGACCTACCTGGAGCCCTGAACCCAGAGCTGGCCCCACCACATACAGCACAGCAGCACAGATGATGAGGGTATCTCTGCCCTTGATCTCTCACGCAGCCAGGGCACAGCCCTCGGGCCCACAGCAGCTCCAGTCAGCGTTAAGGCCCTGACTGCTGTCATGGTTTAACCCCAGCTGGCA
>NW_009643743.1:0-709 GCF_000690535.1 Cariama cristata | reverse complement strand
TTTTTTTTTTTTTAGTATTTCCCTTGCTTATGCATGCTTTTGCCTGGTGGTCATAGTTAAATTGCTAACTAGCCATTCTTAGAAAACATAAGGTCTTTCCTTGTCTCAGCTCATTTAGTTTAGCAGACATTCTTCAAGGGCTAAGATACCTCCCCTGAGCAAGTACAACGAATGCTAAATGTCCAATGTAATTTCTCACAGCCTGAAACAAGATTAAAAAAATGTGGACAAAGAACTAAGCAATATTTTAGCATCCACCCACTCGCTAAATTAAGTCTTAGCTGTATATAAACAGTGATAGCCTTTTGGCAGCAACTTATAAATAGACATACAACTTCCATTGTACAATCTGCTCTGGTGACAAGCAAACTAAACGGGAGTGCAAGCTTGGCCTAGAGGCATGTAGTTGTAAGCTAGAGAGAAGTGAAATATGGAATTTCCTGTCCTTGACTGAATTAGCAAAACTACGGTATCCTAATGGACATGCTTTCTGTACCCAGTATCAAGTATCATAATCATTTGGACAACTACAAGCCAAAACAAAACCAGCATCGAAGTAGGTACTATGCTAATGCCAAATAAAACTGAAAAGTTATACCCAGATCTGACTGAATTACAGCTATGCCATAATATCCATACCGATATTTGTAAAGGTGTTAAAATATACTCATAATCCCATTTTAAAATGCTGAAGTTAATTCTTACAGGA
>NW_009643742.1:0-709 GCF_000690535.1 Cariama cristata | reverse complement strand
AAGATATTAACTATAGACTTGGTTTACACCATTTAGGATCACAGAACTTTTCCTCTCTCCTCCACTCATTTACAAATTAACGTATGACCCTTCCCCTCATCGTTGACCAAGTAGACATTACCAAAAAAATGCAACCGAGAACTTAGCTGTACATTTGGACAAGTTAGTTGCATTATTCTGTAGTCGATTCTCACAGTGAAGTCCCTATTTGGAGTATTTTCCTTTTTTCACGTTCACCTCCTATTTTGCTCATTCAACTATTATCTCCAGCTGCAGACACTATCCACAATGTAACTTATGTACCAATACGATCCAGCCGAACTCGTTACACTCTCCTACACAAACAGATTATCTGAACTTGACAGGCCTAGGATACCCTCTACAGAGAGTCAAAGCTCGGGAACGACAGATTCAACTCAGAAAGGAAAACATCTCCAACCACGACTCCACTTTATTCGCTACAGAATAAACGGAGACCAAGTGCAATACTGTAATCTTTTAACTACAACGCTAACAAACTAAGAAATAATAAAGTAAGTCAATCGGCTTTCAGACATGGCTCCAAACGCCCCGGTCAGGCCGGCGCCCGGGAAGCGATTCAGTGCCGCCGGGCGGGAGCAGCCTCCTCGCGCGCCGCGGCGTAGCGCCCCCTGCAGGCTCTCGTCGGAAGCAGGAAAGATTCTAGAAACTGCCAGAGCCTTCCTTCCCC
>NW_009643741.1:0-709 GCF_000690535.1 Cariama cristata | reverse complement strand
TGGAAGTATGCATTTGGGATAGTCCATGTACGTGAGGCTATCTGGAAAGAAAGAGGATTGTTGTCAGCTCAAGGATCGTCTATTAAATACAAGGAAGAAAGGAAGAAATTCTCCAACTTCTACAGGATGTCTGAAAACCTCAGGAAGTGGCGGTAACGCATTGCAAAGCACATCAATTGGGACAAACCCCAGTAAATATAGGTAATGGATTGGCTGATAAAACTGCCAAAGAGGTGGCTGAACAAGGCATCCTTGCATTAATACCAGTAAAACAGGTAAACCTCCCAGTTCTGAAACCCGATGAGAGTGGGGCAGCTCAACAATTGGCATCATTGTTCAAAGCAACCACAAATGGGGAGGGTTGGTTAATAACCCCCACGAAACAAGTCCTAGTCCCACCACAGATAATGTCTGAGCTTGTAGAAAAGAGTCATGAGGAAACACACTGGGGTAGTGAAGCTATGATTTCTAGTCTTCAAAACTCAATCCTATGTGTAGGGATGACTGGGACAATGTGCTGGGAAGGACTTGGGAAACACCGCAACAGATTAACAGGAAAAGAAGCAGCAAATTGGACCCGTGTTGATTATGCTGAGGTACCTCAGGGTATGGATCAAGAATCTGTGTGGAAAGGCATAGATGGGAAAGTGGCACTATAGTCAGAAAGGGGATTGGTGTTTGAAATGGGGAGGGGAAAAAAGGGAGCTAA
>NW_009643740.1:0-709 GCF_000690535.1 Cariama cristata | reverse complement strand
GGTCTCCTCCATGGCACACGGGGGAAGGAGAGCCCCTAGGAACCGAGGACAAAGGAAATCTCGGCAGTTCACAAGGTAACACCTTCACTGACAGTAGCTTTCCCAAAGCAACAGGGCTTTTTCTGTTTGCCCCTTACATGGGGGCAAGCCTGGCTGGGTATGAGCTCATCAAGAGGAAGAGATGTGGCAACCTTGTCAAGACGGACATAGCTGTCACCTGCTCCTTGCAGTCTTCAGAGACTGGGGCCTTCAACTGAACTTATGAAGGTAGTTCAAGCCTATGTTGAAGTGCATCAGAACGATCGGAGAAATCCTAAAGTAGAGAACAAAGAAGGACGATGTTTGGGCAGGTAACTGTCCTTTTCTTTATTCAGGTCTCTGATTCTTTGCTCACATTCAGTAATCGTTTTTTAGCTTTCTTCTTTTGCTACCTGAGTCAGCCCCTTTTAAACAGCTTGCTGTCCTCACCCCGCAAGCCGCAGATTTTGATATTGGTCTGGTAACCCGCTATGATGAGCAGAACTTCATGCCCACGCTGCAGGCACGGAGCAAAGCTCTGCCACTCCAGCCAGAGAGGCCTGGAAGCAGAGAGGTCTTTCCCCTTCCCTCTTCCCTAAGACAACCCCCATGTCCTGTTCAACTCTCAAAAATAGGCTTGAAATTGTTTGCAGGTAAATGCTAATCTTCTGTCTGCACACTGCAGATACAC
>NW_009643739.1:0-709 GCF_000690535.1 Cariama cristata | reverse complement strand
GATAAGTCCTGGTAATATAAAGAGTCCTCGGAGACTACTGGATGATCGCCCTAACAACAACGCTCCATGAGATTGTCCATTGATAACTATGGGCCCTTTAATTCCTGTAGCAATTTTTTGTGGCCGGTTGTCAATTAACGTCACATCTACTGCTGTTGCCAGATCGAGTCCGACGCTCCCCCTGGTTGCTGGTTGCAGTTGAGTTGCTGGTCGGAGCTGGGTAATGGTGTCTGATCTCCCTGTATTGTCGTTTGGCTGGGGGCCAGCGGGCTGAAGGTGACTGGAGCCGCCATTGATGTCGGCGCGCCGCGGCTCCTGGCGCTCAGTTTCCCGTTTCTCGAACGCCGGCAGGCTACAGTATTGTGATTGTTCATCTGACAGTTCTGGCACCACACACGTGGCTCCCGACACTGTCGGCGCATATGTCCTGAGCGGCCACATCGGTAGCATATGTCCCCTTTCCGGACAGTCGTCCTGCTTTGGTGGGCATCCGGAGGTCTCAGTGGGGCAAGAGCTGCAAACGCCTGTCCCTGCGCTTTGACTAAGTTGTCCCCGAGTTCTTTGATTGTTTCAATTAACACGGCTTGAGCTCCTACAGGGACTCTACTCATTCGCTCTAGCATGAGTTCTATGCTGGCGTCTAAGGGCAAGGTGACAAGGATACCTTTCGTATATGTATCACAATTCTCTAAGACACACTGTCTCAACA
>NW_009643738.1:0-709 GCF_000690535.1 Cariama cristata | reverse complement strand
TGGAGGTATTGAAAAGGCCAAAATCAAACCCAGAAGATTTTCCTTTAATTGTTAGGAGCTCGGACAGGTATATTTTAATCATGCCACTCAGTCCCTGAGACACAGTAGAACAAATCTGATCTTGTCCAGTAGAGAAATGTTCATCGTGACCAGCCAGGGTGCAGGTCCAGTAATACTTCAGATGAAAAAAACAGTTCCCTAATGGAAGTATTTCAAATATGAAGGGAAAAGGCATTAAAACAGAGCATAGAATTTTCATGGTTTCTTACTCCTTCAGATAAGCACCTATCCTTTCAAGCAATGATGATTCAGGTAATTTAACAGTTAACGTAAAAGTAATGCTCTACACATCACTTTGAATCAAAGACGTCAAAATATAACCGTTTCTCTATCCTCTGATACGGTTAGCTATGGGAACTGTAGTGCCTTTAGTAAATGTGATTATAGCAAAACAGAGGATGATAATAGCACAGACATTGCTACCACAAAGCCACACATCAGTTTTAACTGGATTGTTTCCATTTGCTCAATACATAAGCCAATTAAATGGATGTTACTGGAGTCAGGGAATATTAATACTTGTCGTGTTAGAAGAATAGCACTGTACAGACAGAACCAATATGATGTGGATACACCTGGGGACTAAGCACCAACTCATGACAGCTCATATTGTTATATCCTCGTCGAGTTTATTTTTGGGGTTTCCAAA
>NW_009643737.1:0-709 GCF_000690535.1 Cariama cristata | reverse complement strand
CATGCAGTGCGTTCAATCAACAGAGGTCCCACGGGCCAGGAGGAGCTCTTCTCATACCACAGCCCCTTCCATCACACCCCTTGTCTCAGCAGTGAGCAACTGCCTTTGCCCCCCCACTGCCGCCGCTTCCCACCTTCACCCACCTTTCGCACTTAGGCCCACGCGTCTCTGCCGCCATCTCAGCTGGGTGAACGCTGCGCCCTCAACCAACGTAGGGCAGGGACACCACAGGTGCTGCTGCCGCTGCTGCTGTTCTCTGGTCTCACTCGCGGGACCACAATGTCTTTTGCCACATGAGGTTATCCTCAGGTAAAACCCGTCACTCCAGCACCTTTCATTTAAACATGAGGTTTGCTTATCACATTGCTTTGTCCTATTCCCTCCTAATTTTCCCTTCTTCAGTTTATAGTTGTCTTCTTTACATCCCCTGGCCTCCTGAGCTCAGTCTGGCAGCTTTTCTCCCAGTCTAGTTTTGTTCTTGATAACAACCTCAGAGCAATTTATAGATAGGAATCGGGAAGAGAAATTACCAGTGCATTTATGTCCCATGATATGTAAATGCGGGTGCCAGAGGTACTATACCTAGACTTTCAGAAAGTAAAAACCAAAATTGCTCTTACATTGCAGGAGGGCAATTCTCTAGGAGCTACCAGGATCACGAGCGGTCTGGCAACCAAATCTGTTCTATGCACAAAAGGAAATGGAAGGC
>NW_009643736.1:0-708 GCF_000690535.1 Cariama cristata | reverse complement strand
GGCCCAGCAGACACGAGTGACCCGGTAAATGCAAGCTTTGGTTTCTTTATGTTGGTAAAGAGAGAAAGGTGATTTAAACAGTTCTAACTCTTCATTTGTCCACTCATGGATACTCTGCTGCTTGTAATTTCAACCTTGGAAGCGTATGTTGGGTGGTTCTCTTCTGGTAAAACTTGCGTTATAACACAGCATGGGCCAGCCTGACTCGCATAGTTACTCTGCAGTTTCATGAATAGTTTTCAAAGTATCTTATTCGGGTGTGAACTGTGGTTATTTGCTTGTTGTCTAACTTTTGTCTAGATTACAGCTTGTTTCAGAGGCATTTCTTAACGTTGATCCTGCTGCCTGCTCCAGTGCTTGTATCTTTCTTGTTGCAAATGTAAATTTTGTTCAGAATGCCCTCTGTAGCTGCTGATTCTTATACTCCTTTTGTATCTTCATGCAAATACGATCTGAATGACCAACTCTTTCTGCTATGTACTAAATTGATCTTGGTACTCCGTGTGGCTTTACTGAGAAGCTTTTTGTCAGTAAAAATTTCCTTCTGGTATTGCAGGCTGAGTTTTTTCCCATTCTTTTTTAATTTTGCCACCTCAAGCCTAAGGTGATTAATGTTGTGGTGGTTCCTAGGTCTGAACTGAAACAAACCTAAGCCACAGGCATATACTGCAACCCAGTGTGTTTTCTTAATGGTAAAGACAAGCAAGG
>NW_009643735.1:0-708 GCF_000690535.1 Cariama cristata | reverse complement strand
TTTTTTCAATACTGAGAGTAGATTATCAGTTATACTCGCAGCACCTTAAAAACACAGATTCTTCATTGCAATACAGGGACAGAGAGCAAAAAATTTAGAAGGCAACTAGACAAAGCAGATGTGTTCCCCTTGTTCTGCTCTTCATACTAGCGTTTCTCTTTTTTAATATACTAAGAAGTTTAGAGATCAGTCACAGGATGAACGTGCCACTCATGGCTATTTATTCTGGTTATCTGCTACATCTCTGCTTCCCAGGCTGCACAAGCACAAGTTAGAAATCTCGTCAGAGCTCTCAACTGCATATTGTGTTCACCTCCTGAAGCTTACTTGGAAACATTAAGCACTAATGTAATACGAATAAAGAATAACAGGAAAGAAATCTGGCTCTTCATCTTTTTGTCTCCTCATTGTGAGAAAAATACGGATACACAGCATGAAGTACGCAGCAGATGAGCTGCTACATCTACCTCAATCAAATATACAACTTAGAGTTTCGTTCCATTTTCCCTCTTTATAGTCTACTCACTAGTTTCATTGTTATTAGGGGAAACGTCTTCATGCTGAAAGAGGGAATACATCTTCTAATGTTCCTATCCCACCCAAATTCAAACTGACACAACAGCTGGATACGTGGGGGAAGACAGTGTGTTGGACAGAGTGACAAGAGATTCTCCCTCACTTCCCCTGAGAAGGCAGGGCATCCAGGGA
>NW_009643734.1:0-708 GCF_000690535.1 Cariama cristata | reverse complement strand
CAGTCTCCCCAGTTGCTGGCATCTGGACATACGAGCCCCCAGGGCTGCAGCCCCACGCCGGTTGCTGGTACAGACCACGACGTGTCCACGCACACACACGCACACGCAGAGACAGAACTGGCCGGGACCCCCCTCACCCCTCCGACAGCCAGCTCCTCCCACCTTCTCGCCCTTAGAGACCCCCCCTGCCCCCAGGCCGTTTCACCTGTTCACCAGCTGGCCCATTTTGCTCTTTGCTGACCACCTGGTGCTCATTCCCACTGGCTCCAGCTGCTGCACCACAGACCCCCAACCTGTGGTGTGGCTCCAGCTGCTGCACCGAGACCCCCCCACGTGCACTCAGAAGAGAGCCCTGACCCAGGGCAGAGCTGGGAAGGACTTTAAGAAGATGACGGGACAGACCGTGGTGACCAGGACAGGGCCTCAGTCGGAGCGGTGCTCGGGGTTTGACTCATCTCTGTGGTTTTCACACCTGGGCAAGGGCTCTGCGGGGACAGCCCAGGCAGCAGCCCCTGGAGGGTGTCCCTCCCTCCGGGCCCCTGGTGTGGTTTCCCAGTCTGACACCGTGCCCCTGTGCTCCTTTAGGCTTGGGGAAATGGGCCTTTGATGGGCTGAGGGCAGTAGCCAGGGCAGGGCATTATTTGGGCTCTTCTGCCTGTGGCTGCGTCTCTGCTCTCCTTCGTGGATGTGCAGATGAGCTTTCATCAC
>NW_009643733.1:0-707 GCF_000690535.1 Cariama cristata | reverse complement strand
CAGACACTCTGGCCAGTGGTTCCATATGCAGTGTTCAATTTGAAGTGTATCTTCCACACTAACAGTTATAGAATATATGGTGCAGAATAACTTACCAGTGAATGCTATGAACTGTCGGAAACCTAAATACATTAGTCATTATACTAGGAAAAGCTAAGTTATAGAAGTAGTATGTTCCTGAACTGAGGGAAAAGAACCTCATTTCATGTTGATGGCATGAGAATGGAAAACTGTCCCATGACATTTTAAGGTTCATAGAACAGAACTAAGGAAACATTTACTCAGCGCTGTAGGAAGGACCCAATTTCTCTAAACAGTGAGTAGATGAGAGTGCATTTTCACTAAAATTTGCTTTCTAAAGAGACTGTCCATGTCAGACAAATACACTTACTTGATGAAAGCTTAAAGGAAATTACCTGTTACTGATAATTTTGCTTTTGGCCCATTTCACTGGGTGGGAGAATGAGAGAGTGTAGTGAGGCTGTATTTAAGAACTGTTCCCTCGTGAATATTCTGCTGCGATGCCAGATGGCCATTCTGCCCTGGCCAAAGCTGCTGTATCATCATGACTGGTGGGTGTGTATCTTGGCTTCTACACCTTCCTTGTATTCCCTTCTCTGCTGGAATAATCTCATTAACTACTGGACCCTTCAAGTGTCCTTTTAGCAATTACTGCAGTAGATGCAGTAAAATACACATAGCTCACC
>NW_009643732.1:0-707 GCF_000690535.1 Cariama cristata | reverse complement strand
CTTTGCCAAGGAGGCATACAGTTCTAGCGCTCTCTTAGGGCAAAGGTTGCGGGACATAAATCTAGAAAGGGGCTGTTTGGTCACGTAGCCTGACTTCAGGTATTACAAAAACTGTCAAACCTTGCCTGTGGGCCATTTGGGAGCAAAGCTGCAGGGGCTGAGGAATCCCACCCAAATTAAGGATGGGAGCCTGTGTTTTTGCTGGTGATCCCACATACGGTGTGCAAGAACCTTCAGCACCAAATCACTTTCTTCTGTTAGCACTGTGGGTGAGGAGTGATCCTGTTTGCTAACACCAAGAGGTGCGCAGACCCAACCCTGACGGAAAGGCTAGCCAACAGCAAACCCCCCCTCTAGATATTGAGGACAGAACAAGGACCAGCACAAGCACGTCGTCTATGTACCACCACCTCAGGGCTGGCTATTCCCTCAGGCCTGGCAGCCTATGGAAGAGATTTTTAGCCTTTGCTCTTCTTGAGCAATCGCGTCCCTTGATCTGACATGGGCCATAGCCTGCTGTAATCCTTGGGCTCTAATATCACAGCCTAATGTCCTTCTTCAGCACTAACTCGTGCCTCCTCTGTTGGGCCTGTCCAGGTTGATCGTTTCTCAGAGCTGTGAACTTCTGGTCCCTGGTGACTGCATTAAAAAGCACTGTCAGTCCAGAGGGGTCACTTCGTGGACATGAGAAAAGAATGAACCCTGAA
>NW_009643731.1:0-706 GCF_000690535.1 Cariama cristata | reverse complement strand
TGAGATGGGGCACAGGACCGTGTCCCTGTGGGGTGGGATGGTTTTCCCTCCCTGCAGCTCAGTGCTGGCAGCATGAGTTTTGCAGCCAGGGCCTGAAGCTGCCCCGCTCCTGGGCTTCTCTGCGCCCCACCAGGCTCGTCTGGGTGAGCTGGGCAGGGATGCTCCCCTAGAGAGGTGGGGGGGTTGCTGGAGATGGAAAAAGTGTACCCACAAGTGCCTCCAGCATCACCCGGTTAAAAGAGATCCTCCTTGGCTGTATGACCAGTGGGTGCAACTTAGCGCAGCCGTAGGGCTGCTCCCATTTAAGCCAGGAATTTCAGTTACGCAGATGCAACTCCTGTCCGTCCTACATGGAGCAGTTTCCTCCCTGCTGCCTTCCCTACAACCCTCAGCACTGGCAAATGTGGAACCCCCCACACTGGTGTTTGCACCTCCCCAGAAACCTCCTGCCCAGTCCCATTTCAGTGGGGAAAAACAAACCAACGTCAGCTCCAGGCACTTGCCTGCGCGGCATCCTTGGGTTTTGGGCTGCTTGCAGGAGCGGTGATGCTGGGCGAGAGGGACGTCATGAGCAAGTGGTATCGATTGCAGTGATTTTTGTGAAAAGTCGGTCCTATTCGTTTGCATGTTTGGGAATAGTCTTTCTCCAATGGATGGGATGAGATGGGATGGGATCGGTGGGGAAGGGAAGGGAAGGGAAGGGAAG
>NW_009643730.1:0-707 GCF_000690535.1 Cariama cristata | reverse complement strand
GCTCCCCACGACTCCCATCCACTCGCAAATGCTTCTCGCACCCCGTGCAATGGGGATTTTCATGCCAGGAACAGAAGTGGAGCCGACTTCATCACTTACCGATTCCTACACTGGTTTTTTATTGCAGGGAAAGGCATCCTCGGGGGGCACCGCTCGGACCCGGGCGATGCCCCGCACAAGACGAACACGTAAACCCATCCTGCCCCATTAACATTCACTTCATTTCTCCTGTTTCTCCATCCCAACCGTGACATTCAATATCGTCACCATGACTAACCCAAAAAAAATCGCTCAGCCCTGCACAGGAATTGCAGCGCCGCTCCCCTTGCTTTGTGATTAAATAGGGATGCGCTCCCCGGGCGCAGCCGTCACCGTCTGCAGCGAAGACCTTGCCGTAACGCGGCATCGGGCAGGGCCGGCCCTCGCTCCTGGGCGTGCGGAGGTACGGCACGGGCAGGCAATTCGCGTGCAATGTTGAACTTCTGGAAAAAATGAGGCACGGCATTCGCCTTGGGGGAATCTACCTGGAAACACCTTGCTACAAGGCCAAGGGCTTTCCAAACCAGACCCCCAGTGGTCCCCAAGGTGCTCGCTGCCTTCCGCTGCGTCTTTACGGTGGGTTTTCAAAGGAGAGGACTAGGTTTTCTGCAGAGCGCTCCAGGTCCTTTTGGTGGAGAGGGCTTCCTCGGCTGGGCCTGTGGCTGGGG
>NW_009643729.1:0-706 GCF_000690535.1 Cariama cristata | reverse complement strand
CCTGCTTTAAGCACCAGCCCAGCCTTAAAGGGTGACAAGGTGTCAAAGACTCAAGGGAAACTCCTTAAAACAGAGAAAACAGCTCATTGACTGAAATGTGCACTTCGGGCATCTTCCCCTTTCAGTACCACAGGCAGAAACAGCCCTGGATTCTCCAGTTTTAGCTCTGAGTCAACACATGGCATACTAACTAGCCAGGACAGTGGTGACCTTTAAAAATTCACCCATCTGATATTATTAATCAGCCTTCTTGTTCCTCAAATTAGTTACACATGTGGACTTATGCAGGTCAGAATATAACTCAAAGGCTGAGGGAATGGAGATAACTTGGGATTTCAGGAACATAAATTATCAGGTTCTAAGCTCCAGTGAGACTGACAGGGACAGCTCAAAACTGCAAATGCTTCAGCTTACAATGAGGCCTCCTTCTGCCATGCATTGCTTTGGGGTACGGCACCTGTAGCTGCCACTAAAGATTCCTGGACCCCAGCCTCAGGTGACCATTGCAAGAAGTCCAGCTCCATTTTCCTCCTCCATATGAATCACTCTCTACATTGGCCCATGCAGACAAGAAATGGTGAGGAAGGAGGGAGCCGAAAAAAAATCGAGCATCCAGCAGAACACGTGTAGACAGAAGTAGAAGGTAAGGGATGGTAGGTAGAAAGCAAGATGTAGGGCACAGTTTATCTCACCTTTGAAAAAACTT
>NW_009643728.1:0-706 GCF_000690535.1 Cariama cristata | reverse complement strand
TGTCTTTCAACCCATGTTGCTTGTCAGTCTGCTAATTTTCTTTTCCTCCCAGTCCAAATCACCATTGAAGAGTGATTTCTGCCTCAGTTATTTTTCTTACCACTCTGATTTTTTTTTTTTTTTTTTGCTGTGCTTAAAAGCTACATTTTAAAGAATGAAAACAGAATGGGACTTTCTGAAGGTGAAACCTGGAATCTAGGGGTCTGTTGCTTTCATGTGACTTCAATATCACTTCAACTATCCTTGATTTATACAATATCATAGTGGCATGTTCAACCATTTCTATAATCTCTGAATAGCTAAAGTCCATGTTCATGTTGTTTAACAAGACTATATAGATAGTTTCACACAGTTCTACGTAACAGAGAGATGCTTGGGAAATACTGTGGGATTTCAGTATTTGTATGGGTGTTTCCTGTGATCTGAGGACATGTGAGGCTTGATGTCTGCGTGGCAGTGAGGTCTGTGAGCATGGTGCTTCGGTGGTGGGGACAGAAAAGGCACAGATTTCTGTGCTGAAATGAACAAAGCTGTACTGAACAAGCAAGTACAGGTGATTAATGTTGACTTCAAAAGCAAGTTTGAATGTGTTTGATTTCAGAAAATCTATGCAAGATCCTGGTATCTAAGTTATGTCTCAACAGCTTGTAATTTGCATCTAATATTATTTCAAAAATTAAAAAAAATATAAGAATATATTATAAAT
>NW_009643727.1:0-706 GCF_000690535.1 Cariama cristata | reverse complement strand
GTGGCAGATAGACTTTAATGAGAACTACCAGCCCGGTTACATCACTTCATTCTTCAGGTGGTGTTCTCTTAATGATCTCAGGCCTTAAGACCATAAGATGAAGCGCTCCTTGTCTAAACCCCATTTTTCAAGGGACTGACTTGAAATGTAGTGATGCTTTCATATGGTGAGAGTCACTACTGCCTTCCCTTAAGTTAAATAAAATACTCTGCATTTGAGCTGGAGCCCAGCCCCAATCCAGGTCTCCTGTAAGACCTACTGTGTCATCAGATAATATGCCTTGTTCTCAATCTGCAAAGCATGACTAATGCTTGTTATCTCAAAGCTATGGTTTATGACCACCTGGCATTTGGCTATAGTGACAGCTGTAAAAATCTGCATAGAAGAAAGACACACAGGGTAGAGCTTAAAACTGAGAACATACCGAAGTATTACGTGGTGTTCGCTTGGGTAATTAATGTGCCCAGATAGGATGAATGCTCCAGCTGAGGCTCTTGGTGTGTATCTGCAGGGTGAACGATGGGGAACGGGTGCTGCTCTGTGGGTTCCAGAGCTTCCCCTGCACTAGACCTGCAGACAACTCTGGATTTATATGGGGAATAGAAATAGATGGGCTAGACAGTGTCAGCAGCTACACAAGAAAAGGGAGAGGAGCAGCTGTTAGGTGGGATCTCAGGGAGGAAAGATGTCCAAGTCTCTTTTTTTT
>NW_009643726.1:0-706 GCF_000690535.1 Cariama cristata | reverse complement strand
GAGTTGTAGAGTTTGTTTCCGCACAGCAATTTCTGTGCCTGAACAGATCCAGTTTTGCCGGAGACGCATCCCAAGGGCATTGCCCATGGAGACAAGCCGGCAGCACCGCTGGAAAGGTGCTCCAGCAGCACGTCCTGGCAGCCTAACACAAGCACTTTGCTGTACACCCAGTGAACTGGAGCAGTTCCCCCTCCTTTCGCTCAGTTGTTCCACTGCTCAGTAAAGCCACTCACCCCTGAAATGACTAACCTCCGGCCCACGCTGCTCCGGAGTGGTAACGAAACTTTCCTGCCAGACAGGGGAGAAAAACTGGAGGGAATGTGTGATGAGGAGGCTGGAACCGAGCGTTCACGGCAGCGTGGCACAGGCCAGGATGAAAAGCATCCCCTGCTGCCAGGGATGCTGGGCGGCCTGCCAGGCCTCGGCCGAAAGGCCCCTGAACCTGTGGCAGCGGGGAGCAAGCAGCCCCAGGTCAGTGGGAGCAAGACACGCTGCAATATCCCCGGGTGGAGCCAAGGCTCCCACCAGTGATGCTCGTGGGGATGCTGACCCTCTTGTCAGAGGCCAGTGTCCTTGACGAGGGCCGGGTGCCCGCCCCGGTTGGGTTTAATTGTGCCGCTAATGAGGTTCCTGGTAGCGACGGGATGGCCGGGATTACCAGTGCGGTGCCCGGTGCCGTCCCCTCCATCCCGCCGGCGGGCGGAGC
>NW_009643725.1:0-704 GCF_000690535.1 Cariama cristata | reverse complement strand
GAACTGCTGTCTACCCGCCGGGAAATGCTCTGTCAGCATTCTGCCTGTGTCTCTCAGATGCCTTGGTTTAGGAAAGATGTGACCTGGAACCAAGAGGGAGGGATTGGTTTTGACAGAGAAAAGACTTCCATAACATCGTCCTCTATTTAGACGTGAACCCATCCTCACCCTCACTCAGTGTCCTGAACGACCTGGGAAACGACTTCTTGCTGTGTTTTCGGGAATGCAGGGGTGACTGGCTTCAGCATAGGCAAGGCCTGAGGGGCAGAGCTTCTTCCACAGCTCTCTCGATTCTGCATTGCCAGCTCAGGAACGGATGGATGCTCCAGCTTCCACATCTCCGTCCCAAGGAGCAGTTCAGCAGTCGACACGACCGTGCTCGTGCCACGGGGTGCTGGTTGTCCAAGAAATATTGGACAAGGAGACCTTTGTCTGCAGTTAAACCCAACTCCATCACCTTGGGAATGTTTCCAGGCACTGTTCCAAACACAGGTTTGGGAAGCCTCCTGGGGCCAAGTGCCCTGACTGCCCTCCCCTGCCCCTCGGATCAGCTGTTCTTTAGGCTGCCTAAGGAAAACCTGCGTCCATGCTAGGGAGGCAATAGGTGAAGGCTAGATTACTGCCCGGCTCTCCAAAACACGACTGAGGGATATATTTTCACAACAAACACCTGCGCTTTCCCCACTGTGTGCCACACACAGGGC
>NW_009643724.1:0-705 GCF_000690535.1 Cariama cristata | reverse complement strand
AAAAAAAAAAAAATCTTATTTGGTTTTCAAATTGCACAATTAGTTCATAGTCTGGCAAGTGGGAAAATCATTATTTTACTTCATTTAGAATGTTGTTATTGAAAAGGAAGACCGAGATAGGCGATCCCACTGTTTCATTTACTTTCAAACCTGAATTATTTCCCTACTATGTCAGAAAAGGCCCAAATAGTATTTAAAAAGATAACAGGACATTCTGCTAACCAATTATGACTTCTCAAATGAAAACCCACTTGCACAAATACAGGCTCTATTCCTTAAGATCACTTCGGTAACAGGTCAGTAAAAGCCAGCAGCTGGTAACACTAAGACACAGCAGAAGAGATGATGGAGCTACTAACATGCCACCTCTGCGTTAGCACTCACCAGATTTACAGACCGTACCTAAGCATGTCTCTACACAGCGCTGCATAACTGTGCACCGGTCATATCTGGCCTTTAAAAATACATCCGTAAAGTACCAGTAAAGTTTTCAAGCTGCAGCTCAGCATCATACTTTCTGCATATGCCAAATAATTCCAGAGAAGTTGAATCTGAGGAATGACTTAGGACATTTCACCCATTTTAGTGCTGAGATTTGAATGTTCTTTCATCTCACTACTACCTTCCTTACGTTTACTTTGCGGTGAGAAGAAAATACAGAATCCTTTTTCTTAATAGCTATGCAAAACCAAACGCAAACGTAAA
>NW_009643723.1:0-704 GCF_000690535.1 Cariama cristata | reverse complement strand
GTAGACTAAATCCATTTTCACGTGAGGAGGCTCCTGTCTTATTTCCTCTCCCCCGTCCACCCAAATGTAAGCAAGGATTAATAAGCATAATGTATATGGTAATGTGTGCTGGGTTTGTCTATAGCTGTGCTTAGACTTCTGCCTTGCACAGGATTGCGCTGCACGTGGCAGCATTAACAGGGCAGACCAATAAAATCAAGCAGGTAGTGCTGAAGACCTGCCATCGCATCTGTGCGCCTCTGGGCAATTGAAGAAGTTGTTTTGGACAAGCTTTGGTCTGGTCCTGTGGACTGAATTCCCATTTACTGCTGGAGCAACTAGATGTTTTCTTGCAGTGCGTTGTCTGGGTTAGTGTGGGGTGGTTTTTTTTAGCTGAAAGAAATGCAGTTCATGTGCTCTGACACAGTCCAGTCTTATGTGCTTTACTTTCCATTCTGGAGTAATCAAGAAACTAGCTTCAAAAGCACCTGCCTTACCAGAATTAAATCACTACTGTAAGTGTAGCTGCTAGGCCTTCTGATGTTAACTTACTTGTATACCAGAGTAATACAATACATATTGCATTATTACCTTGTAATGTTCTGGGATCTTTAATGATTGTGCAAGAAAATGGTTTCCATTAAATTGTTTTTGCACAAATACATTTTATAGTAGCTATTTATGTGTATTTTTTTTACAGGGAAAGCTTCCATGTCAAATACAGA
>NW_009643722.1:0-706 GCF_000690535.1 Cariama cristata | reverse complement strand
AAAAAAAAAAAAGGAGAAGGAGAAAGAAAAATGAAAAATAAAAAGTCCAGGTATCTTTAGCAACAGCAAAAATGCTGTTCTCTATGTAGTGCTCCTCTAGTGTGAGATTTACCAGATCTGGACAAGAATTGAGCATTTCTGTTACTCTCTTGTCTGCTCCCATTTTGCCTTTCAGGAAGCAAAAACAGCTTCAAAGAGCAACAACAATTCTAGTTCCTCTCTTTCTCCCAAAGAGACAGCTAAATACTTTAATGCCATTAAAAAGAATGACAAATAAATGTATTTTTCATTTAACAGAATTCCTCTCTACAGGTGAAGGGAATGAGGTAAACAGCATTGTTAAATTGAATTTCACTTTGTCTTTTACTTTTCAAATGTTTTAACAGTTTTCCTCTCCTTCTTTATGTCTTTAAGATAGGGTTAAAAAGGTTTAATGGAGGTTGTTCCTATGGTGCTCATACCAAGGTGTCTGCATTCATTCCTCTGAATCTTGGTTACTGCTTGCACATGTTCACAGCTTTGTCTGGATCTATTTACTCCATCAAAATTAACACAGTGCACCCCAGCTGGTAGAGAATGTGTTCTTGTTTTTGCCTTGAGAAAATGCAGAATAAATGCAATGTGAAAGAAAGATCTGCAGGCCTTTTTTAAAACACTTCTCAAGTGTTTTGATAGACTCAGAATAGAATCATAGAATCATAGAATC
>NW_009643721.1:0-705 GCF_000690535.1 Cariama cristata | reverse complement strand
CAAGGCAACACGGCAGAAAAACAAAAGGCCAATGCATTTGTGCAGAGGCAGACCCCGGCTTTTGGAATGGGAAAGTAATCCTTCCTCTCTATAGCACCCTGGTAATTGCATCTGGATTTCATTGAGCTCGTGGCAGGCCATTCCCAGAAAGGCTGACAAACCAGAGCAAGCTCAAAGCTGATTAACAACACACAACCGAGGTCTTGAGGGATTGATTTATGTGGAAGGATTCACAGCGTTCAATAAGGCTTGCTGAGCCAAGTTATGATTAAAGGAGATAACAGTCTGGAAATAACCGCGGGCTAAAAATCTGATGACCCATCATTGTGGGGCTGCCCAGAGGTCAACCTGAAAGCCTGGAGATAATAAAATATGCCGTGTATCTGGGGGAGCCTGCACCAGGCTCAGCCCCGCTGAGGACCCAACAGGCAGGCAGCAGCTCTCACGGGACAGAGCGTGACCCAAGGGACGAAGCATACCGCCAAGACGAGGAGGACCCCTTGTAGGGTCCCAGAGGGACTGCGGAGCTGTGTGAAGCCATCAGGGAGATGCTTTTCCCATGGGAGAGCAAGGAGCAAGGCAGCGGTTGTCATGCAGCTCTGGGACAGACCATGAGCTTGGGGCTCTCCTGGCTTCTCCTCCTCACATGGTGACCCCCAGAACAGCTGGCCAGCTGCAGATCGGCGCTGCCTGCTCCAAGCCATT
>NW_009643720.1:0-704 GCF_000690535.1 Cariama cristata | reverse complement strand
GCATCCAGCCAGGGTCAACCCACCACACCCACACACTGCAAAGGAAATTTAAAGTGCCTTAAGGTTGGTGGTGGATTTATTTGGAACAGGAAAATCTTTATAAAAAGAGCTCTGCAATCCCCTGCATCAGTCAGATCCCAGGAAAAGGACCTGGGAAATGCTCCAATGGGAAGAAGAGGGAAAGGCAGAATTACTCAGTATAAATGACTCTGTTCTCAGAGTTTCCTTTTGCATCTAAGCAACATGGGCCGTGGCTTCCAAAGTCAGAACCTCTCCCTGTAGTTTACAATATGATCCCAGACAAGCAAAAATATCTCTTTTCCTCCAGCTACTGTGACAGATGTGCAATTTAATAATTTTTTTTTCACGTCATATCAGAACACACTATTTAATATCTTGCACCCGAATCGGTCCCACATAGGAGAGCTGCTTTAGTGTTAGAGTTTGGATCCAGCATGCGTTTTTGAAGTATATTTCTTGATCATCCCTGCTTCTTGTGCTTCCTCTGGTTCCACCATGTGAACCAATCTTGGAGTGCATGAACTTGATGCATTTCTGACGAAAGGTAAATGGGAAGATGTGCTTCAGAGGTGCATCTAGGGTACTCCCACTGCTACTTCAGGCTACTGGACCAGAATGGAGCTTGTCTGAAAATAAAACTTAAAAATAATAATTAAAAGAAAAAAAACAACAACAACAACAAC
>NW_009643719.1:0-703 GCF_000690535.1 Cariama cristata | reverse complement strand
GGGAGGGACAAGCAATGCCTCTCCCCCAAGGATGTTTTGTTAATTAAATTAGCATTTAAATAGCCAGAGCTAATCTGGGAAGTCAGCCCCTCATTACAGTAACTAGGAAGGGGGAAAAGAGCTGGAGACAATTCCCTACAAGATGGGGTTAAGTTGGCGTTTCACAAACTATTTGCCCAGCCCGTCCCTCCCAAGTGAAAGCTGTTGGACCCCCCCTCCCTCCCCTTTTCCTCCCAGTATAATTAGCATGTTCCAGTGCTGTGAATGGAAACAATATCCTCCCTCCAAGCTGTGCCCCTCCAGGGAGATGCTTCCCACAGATTGTGAAACACTGAGCCAGGGAAAGGGCTTGTTGAGGAATTCACAGTGGGGTAATTACACCGAGGCAGTTTGTGCCAGTGCAAGAGAAGTTGCATTACTGCAATTCATTGCAGGAGGCAGGGGCTTGCATAAAGGAAGAGGCCAGAGGCAGGACTGCAGAGAGCCATGAGAAGTTATCGCTCCCGCATGCCTTCCCAGCGTCCCGATAAAACCCGACGTCGAAGCTGAGGACGGTTCTTTGGGCTCTAAGGATGTCTCCATCTTTGAAGAAGTTTGCAGAAAGTACCAATGATTATATGTGCATCTGGTCTCTCTTTGGCAATTAGAGCTGAAGGAAGGCTAAAAGGGCGATTTTTCAGATTTTAAAATAAATTCTTCATTG
>NW_009643718.1:0-704 GCF_000690535.1 Cariama cristata | reverse complement strand
TTTTTTTCAGACTGAATTATAGCATGCTTTGTGGTTTGGTTTTGAACTTTTAGTCAAACTCACTATACTCTCTAAGCACCAATAGAATGATTTAAACATATGTCACTTCCTCTTGAAAGAAAAGCCACCATTAGAAATTTGGCAAATAGAGTGCATTTCATTTAGTGTTCAAAATGACAGCATAAAAAGTCAATACAGCATGTTGAAGCAAAGTGATAAAATACTCAGCAGCTTCATTCATTTAGAGAAAAATAAATGAAATATTGGCAGCCTGGGAAGGAAACACATTGAATGGGAAGAAGTTGCGTTGCCCTTTAAAATGTCTCTTGCTCTGGTTCACTAAGGGAGGAGGACCTACACTCTAGTTAAGATGCAATCATATCATAAAACTTATATATGATGTTTATTTGGTCATGCGCCTTCTATTCTGATAAAAATGTTTGAAATCTCATTAACGTAAGTCAGCTTAGTGTAAGATTCCTACCTGCCAATATTTATTGACAGCTATTTTCTATGAGTAAACCACAGAAATTTGAAAGTTGTTGAAGTAATTTCTCAGAGAAACATAATTCAATAAAATTGAAGATATTCCATTAACACTCAGCAACTCCAGGCGGTAGTGCACAGTTTGGTAAGTTTAGACTTACATAACTCATTTTGGCCTGACTTTCCCAAAGAAAAAATTTAAGTGTTTTATTTTTTTT
>NW_009643717.1:0-703 GCF_000690535.1 Cariama cristata | reverse complement strand
GAATTAACAAAAAAACCTTCCAGAATTAAAAAAACCCAACAACTAAACACTGTCTAGAATTTAACAAAAAAATCTTCTAGAATTTCTAACAAAAAAAGAAAAACCACCCAACTTCTAGAATGTCTAAACCCCCCCCAATTTCTAGAATTTCTAAAAAGGTTCCTAGACTTTCTAAGCGATCACCGTGGAGCCAGGGCCCATCCACCCCAAACTGAGGTGAGCCCCTCTCGTACCCCAGGGAGTCCCTCGGGGGTCACACAGACCCTGGCGCGGCAGCCGCTCCCACCCCAGCTTTTCCCAAAAAAAAACTTAAATCACGCCAGCCATTTTGGGGACAGATTCATGCAATTTGGCTAAATCACTTTAGAACCAAGTGGGAACCTCAACCGGTTGCATTTCCCCCCGCCTCCGCAGGCGGTCTTGAGTCGGCCGTGCTTAACCTCCAGCTTTCCGTTTGTGGAACTGGAGTCTAATATTCCTCTAAACTCATGAAATCTGGGGGATTTTTCACTTTTTACGGGATTTCTCCGCTTACGTTTTCCTGCTCGGTGTCAACGATGACCAGATGGGCGTTGAAGTTGGCGCAAAAGTCTTTAGCATCCACCCAGGGTTTGGTGGTGGAGGAGAAGAAATAGCAGGTTTTGGCGAACTGCGACCAGCCGGCAGGACACCTCGTGCAGAGAATTTCTGAGGGAAAATAGGA
>NW_009643716.1:0-703 GCF_000690535.1 Cariama cristata | reverse complement strand
ACCTGGGTCCACTCCTCTGAGTGTTTAAAGGGCAGCCTTCACACTGCAAATTTCTTTGCAAAACCTTTGGCTTATGGAGTTCCACGGGCAAATTAATAAACTAAATATCCCATGGATAATGACAGCATATTAAAGTATCTACATAATATTGAGCTTAGAATGTGACTCCTTGTGAAAGCAGTGTAATATCTTGATTTCTGTTTTCATCCAAATTGAAACTCCTTACAATTCGAGACTTTTTATTTCTGATTTTTTGAAGTACAATTTGATGATTTCCTAATTGCATTTTTCTCCATGTTGCATATATAATCTGTTTTGTAATTATTATTTTTTCTTGTCTTTTCATGCTTACTAAATCCTTTGTAAATGGCTCTTTAGCATAAGTAAGGAGTATGTCAGTAATATGGCATTTCAGATAAAGCTTGCTACCTTTAACAGTATATTTGACTTGAGAAAAGATTGAATGTGATGTTCTATGACTAATTTTTTTTATTTTAGGCAATTATACTTTTGACTGAACTCATCAGAGAGAACTTCAGAAATAGCAAATTGAAACAATGCCTTCTACCAGCACTTGGGGAGCTTCTTTACCGCATAGCCAGTGAGGTAAGACTGTCAAGTGATCCTTACAAATTTATCAAAATGTGAAAAAAATTTCCCATGGAAGAGTAGACAAAAAAAGCAAATTACTTTGTTATTTGTG
>NW_009643715.1:0-703 GCF_000690535.1 Cariama cristata | reverse complement strand
TAAGTGTAGCTATAAGGTTGGTTTGATAATCTATGCTGGCCTGTGAGGCTGAATTAAATCATTGGGAACATAATATAGATGTTACTCACTGGGATATCGAGCTTACCTTTTTTATCTTAGGCAGCCATACAATGGAGTTACATATAAATATATTAAGCTCCACTTTATAATGGTTTAGATTTCATGCCTTGCTAATGAAAGCGCACTTTAGAACGTTTCTCCTCTGATGGTCAAATGTCTCCTAATATCCAGCTTAACCTTCACTATGGGCAGTTAAACTAAAGTGCACATCCTTAAATTTAACTAAAAAAACCTTGACCTTTGCAGATACTAACGCAAATTCCTGAGGAAGTAGCCGGCTCCTGGACTGGAGAGCACCCTCCCCACAGAGGTAAGAAGTTGGCTGTGAGTTAGTATACCTGACAAGAAGTAGGGTAAATTAGTTCCATTTTGCTCTGCTTATAGAGCTACATGTCTTCAAGCTACCTGGGGTATCTTTACACTGTCCTGAACTCATTTAAGCCTGTTATCAAAGCACAGAATATTCTTCATAAAGCTGCTGGTGTTAAATACATCTTTTTCATAGACAGTCATATTTTCTGTCTAAATAACATTTGTTCTATAGAAAAAAACCCCAAACAAACGCCCCAAAAAAACAGAAAACCAAACCCAACCCAAAACAAAACAAAACAAAAACAACCAA
>NW_009643714.1:0-703 GCF_000690535.1 Cariama cristata | reverse complement strand
AGGGACAGAATGTAGTCTTCAGACAAATAAATGCAAGGCCTGCCCATCTGAATCTTAATTGTCCCTGTGCTTCTGAAAGCAGATAAGTGATAAACTACAGAGTTTGAATTCAGTGACTCAAGGGGAGACCTCCATCAGCTGTTAATAATGGTAGGATTACAAAGACGAAGTACTCAAGCTGATGTACACCTAAGAACTGACTTTTCAGATAGATACTTGCACATAGTGAAGATATTTAATGCTGGGATCTTTTTTACCTTTCTGGCAAGGCAACAGTGGCTGATGCCTAGAAGCCACAGCTAGAAAAAAATGCCCTGGGGACGTCGGATGCAGTTTCTTAGCACCTTATTCTTTACAAGGTGATTAAACCTTGACTCTTTTAAGAAAGAATAAGTAGTTCTAGAAGTTGTGCTTTAAAGACATTTTTGGGATAAATTTTGTGGCTTATCCTGGGGGTGTCAGGAGAGGTTGCCTTAGGCAGGGTATTCCTGGTGTTTGAGTCTCTTGCTCTGTTTCTCCACGTCATCACATTCTTTCAGGGGAAGGCAGAGTCATTTGCATTGCCTTCAGGATGCTCTCATTACTTGTAGTTCTGTTGTAAGACAGTATTTCTAATTAAAGCTGCAGTCACCTCTAGGAGTCAAAAAGCTTTTTTCTTCTTTCCTCTGACACAGAACTTGACTTCTAGGTTTCTGAACTGTAT
>NW_009643713.1:0-703 GCF_000690535.1 Cariama cristata | reverse complement strand
CTTTTTCTCATAGCTCTCTTGGTCAGTTTTGTTTCACTACCTGAAACTTTCTACTTCTCATCTTGCTGTACCATGTTCAGTGCCATGTCCATTGCATATTTATCATGAGCTTCTCATCTTTCCCTTATTCTTGCAGCCTCACAAACAAACTAGAAAGCAATCAGACACTGGAGAATCCCAAAATTGGTAAATTAATGTATGCTACAGCTTGATGCCTCTCGCTTAAGTCTTGTTTTCAACCTTTTAAGTTCAGTATTTTTATCAATTTTAAGACCATAGTCTGTGATTTTCCAGGCCTCTTCATAATGCTGCATTTCAAAATTATATTGTGCAATCTTCTGAAATGTTTTGGTTAAAATTTCACTGCCAGGGCCATTCATGATGCTGCACAATGCCATAGATTTGTCTAACTGCAGTGCCTGAATATACTCCTTAACTGCTGCTTCTTCCTCAGCCATTGACAATAGCACGTGTCCTTTTGAGCAGTGGTCCTCAACACGTGTTTTAAGACTGTTACAGCCGTGCTTCTGGATCACTTTCTCCATATCTTTTAAAGCTTTGTCATATTTTTGCAGGTGCATAAGGCAAGCAGCTCTCTGTCGGAGAAACCTTGGATTATCTTTGCTTGTCAAGACAGCCAGGGTATAATAACCAAGAGCCTTCTCATAGCGATACTCTTTAATCAGCACATTTCCTTCCTGGG
>NW_009643712.1:0-703 GCF_000690535.1 Cariama cristata | reverse complement strand
AAAAAACAAAACAAAACAAAAACCCCACAAAACCCAAAAGGCAACTGTCCCCTTCCCCTTGACCCCGAGTGGAAAAAAGAGATAGGATAAATAAAAGTTACTCTTCCTTCAGAAGGGTATCAAATATCATAAAATTCACCAAAAGGTATGAATGAAACAATTTAACAATGAAGTTTGTACAATCAGTTTACAAATTAAGTTGAAGAACAGACATAACATACTTAGCACCACCAGCCTTGACAAGAAATCTTACATTTAATAAGGAAATCATAATTTGATTTGATAGCAGTAATTGCATCTAATCTGTCAGTCCTTGCTGGGGTAGAGGCTGGGATTAGAGAGATTTGTGCTACATGAACGGGCACAGGAATTCACAGCACACAAAGCATCACTTTGCATCTGAGCACCTGGAACTTGGTGGGAAACAGGAGCAGATTCAGCTCCAGTGCACCAGGGTATGTCTTCCCAGGCTACAAATAATCCATAGACGGACATCTATGCTTATAGATGGACATGCAACTAAGTCTGGAAGCCCAGGACAGGCCATATTTTTCTTCTTTTGTTCAATAACTAGGAATACTTGAAATTAAATGTAATTTACCCTGTGAAGGCACTTTTCTACCATCTTTCCCCTCAGGCTACTAAGTTTTCCTTGAACAGCTGTGGTTGCAACTCACAACTTTGCTGTGGTTTCTAGCGCACT
>NW_009643711.1:0-703 GCF_000690535.1 Cariama cristata | reverse complement strand
AAGAACAACGATAGTATTTAGTAAGTAACTGTAGAGAAGAGAGGCGGAGTTTTTTGCTCAGATGTTTTCCATTAACAGAAGTTATTAGCATACTTTAATATTATTTATCTAAAATTATGTCTTGCATACCTTGAAAGGTAGGTTCTTCTTTGATAAGTACTGTCATTCTTGCAAGCCTGTTACTGCATGTATTATGCTTCAGGGGTTTTTTAGGGTTTTGGGGAGGGGGAGGAGGTTGGGGGTTTCTGTTGTTTAAAGGATGGATCTAGGATAAGTGACTGGCCCCACGAGTGTTTCAAAGCTATTTACGCTACTGTGAATCACTCCACTTACTGTACTCGAGAGATGAGGCATTGCTCCCAAAGTAACTTTTCATTATTGCAGCTATCGACATTTTGTCTAACGCAGACAAGCAAACTGAAGAATTGCACTCATCCAGGGCAGATGTCACTGGATATGTCTTACTTTTTAAGGAGTCCTGTGCAGTTGTTTTCAATGTCAATCAATTAAAAATTTGCTGAGAAGCAACTGACTACGGGTTGCTGATCCTAAAATTTTATAGAGCCTCTGGCTTTTTGATAGAAATAGCAATCCTGCACTTAGAAAACACGTTTTCTCAGTCTTTAATGGCATTAGGCATATCTTAATGGCTTCTGTGTCCTAGCATACTGTCTTGTCTCATCCAAACTCTGAGTAGCGCTCA
>NW_009643710.1:0-702 GCF_000690535.1 Cariama cristata | reverse complement strand
TTCACTCTGTATCTTGGAAAAGCAAACTTTGCACTCAGGTGAAGAGTTAATCATTCAACAGACACAGCAACAGATGAGTGCAGATTACCACAACGGGCTGGGCATTCTGCAGTAACAATCTCTAGCTTGGTTTCCAACTCTTTCCTGCTTCATGCTTCTCCTTTGTTAGGAAAGCAAAGACGCAGATGGGTTAGCCTTCACAAGGAAGTGAGCACCGAGCGTGTTCTGAAGACCTTGCATATGAGCAGAAATGCTCCTGGCCTCTAAGGAAACCAGTCCCTTCCCATGTTGAGTTTAGTGATACAAGTAGTCTAGGTTGGTCTAATTTTTTTCAGAGTTCACATGGAAAGCTCTGGGTGGAGGAAAGCACTTCCATTTTATACTAAAAATAGTATTAAAACACTGGGTGAGATTCTGTGCACCTAAATTTACACCCCTAGAATCTGCATGCCAATATATCCCCTCTGACTTTCTCATTGCTGCTTTTACTGACTGTATGGGCCTGGAATCATCATTTGATAGCCAGCGTGTGTTACTCAGGTCAGGAATTTCCCAAGTTGAATCCATGGTTTCAAATGGCACGTGCATTTCATAGCGGTAGAATCGTGTAAGCATTTTGTTCGAAACAAGAGTGATGCAGAAATTTATTTTTTGTCTTCCACTATTTTTGAAGATACTTTCTATAAATCCTAGCTTCTTCCT
>NW_009643709.1:0-702 GCF_000690535.1 Cariama cristata | reverse complement strand
CCCCCCCACCCGGTGTTATCACAATTCTCAGTGGCATTCGGGGGGGTGTCAGTGTCTGTAGGGGTGTGTTTGGCCCCAGGTGGACTGGGAGCACAGTAGACCCCAGCAGGGTTCTGGGCACCAGGTTTGTGTTTGCTGTGCCTCCTCTGGTTCAGGCAGGATGGACTGATGTGTACGCGCATGTGGTGGTGTTGTAGGTGTGCGAGGAGGCTGTAACTGTGCCTGTGTGCTCCTGTATCGCAGGTGAGTTATGAGGGATCTTGTTTAGATGCTCACGGTGCCTTGAAATTTCAGTTGCTCCGTGAGAGCTAATTCAGTCTTGGCAAACTGCAATGTGTAGTGGAAGGAGGACTTTGGAAGAATGTGTGCGTGACTGGGTTCTGATGAATTATGATCCAGGAGAGGGATTGGAGTGGTTTCAGGGACAGCTCTATGAAAGCTGCCTGGAACACTGTGAAGCTGTCAAGAGTGGGAGGAGGAGGAGGAGTGGGAAATCTAGAGGAAATACTGAAGATGGTTCCTGCTTACAGAAACTTTGAAACTGTTTGTGCCACATAAGGAGCTTCAACAGGAGTAATTACTGAAGACCTAGACAGGCTTCCCCAGAGACAAGACTGTTTACCACCGTTGAAGAGAAAAATAGAAGGCATTGATCAATAATAGAGCGAAGGCTAACAGGATGAATAGAAATGTCTATTTCCT
>NW_009643708.1:0-702 GCF_000690535.1 Cariama cristata | reverse complement strand
TTTTTTTTTTTAGCTATCTGTTTTGTTGTATAAATTGAAAGTAACTGAAAGTAATTGTTTGTGTTCATCTAATTATCAAAGGAAATCGGATTTTTGTTACTGAGCTCACCTGGAAAACCACTTATTCATGGAACTTGCTGAATCCCTGTTGAAGCACTCAAGACGTGGTTGGCAGTTAGTAGTAAAAAGCCTTAGCGGTACAAACTTGAGCATTAGCAGTGAATGGGGATACATCTGGATATGCATTATCTATATTCTTCACTCCCTTTGTCAGGAAAAACACAGTTCTAGATACTTTCTTGATCTTTCCCCCTATTCTTTGAAGAAGTTACAAATGCAGTAGGTAAGTTCAGGAATGGCAGTCCTGTTTTGTTTGTTTTGCTGTCGTGGTGCCTTCGGTACGAGCTGTGGGGTCAGCTCACCGGCAGAGGGTGCTAACGCACTGTTGGGTGAGGGCCGCGGGGCAGCACCCGCCTCGGCACCGGTGCTTTTAGAGCAACGTTCTCGGCTATTAACGTGCGTGCTTCCCTCTGCGTCCTGTCATCAGGCCCACTTAATTCAGTGAAGCTACTGAGTTTACAGCTAAGTGTGTGTTTCTCTCTTTGTAGGACAAAAAGCTAGTAAGGCTCTTTTAGTTAAGATTTTTTTTAAAGATAAGAGAATGGAGCTTGGTATGCTGAATGCAAAAAAAAAAAAAAAAAA
>NW_009643707.1:0-701 GCF_000690535.1 Cariama cristata | reverse complement strand
GCAAGTGGAATGTGGCACAGCTGCGAGGTGACCGCTGTGGCATAAAAAGGTTTATATTGATGATGAGGAAGGGCAGGAGTGAGGAGGAGTTCAAAGCCTGCCTAGATGGAAGGTGGGAGAGGGCTGGGGCAGTCACTGCTGGAGGGGGAAGGACAGGCCTGTTCTCTGCGGGGGTAGCGATGGCCTCCCTGCCTGGAAGAGCCCCTCTCCCGTACGGTGTGGGGCCTTGTTCTGCCGCCCCAAGGGCCTTTCGCTACTAGCGAAGAGCAAGTTGCTTGGAACCATAGCCCATAGCCCCGTGCTTCCAAGAGGCGAGGCAGCTGAGCCGTCAGAGGTGGAGGGGTCACTGAAGGCCTGTGAACAGCCGGGAATGGTTACAACGACAGCCCTACCCCCACTGGACAAGGGTCACTCTTCGCAAACAGGAGAGTCCAAATCCAGGCTGGTTACAGCACTGCGGTGCAGCCAGCAATGTCCTCGAGACCAGCTTCTAGAAAAAGTAACACCAGAACACAGGGATAAAAGCAAGCATCGGTCAGTTTATTTTAACAAAGTATGCAGAAATAATTGTATTTAAAACATCCATGCATTTGACACCAGGTAAATGGATGAGACTCCCCTTGTTGCAAGTCTTCTTTAAAGTGGAAACTGACAAATACCTACGCTTAAATAGAAGGAGTTTTGGACACATTTCAATCCAC
>NW_009643706.1:0-700 GCF_000690535.1 Cariama cristata | reverse complement strand
GCTTTGAAGGGGGAGAAGGTATTTCTGAGGAGAAAGGTTCATTTTGGGGCTTGCAGTGAGGCTGGGAGGTGGTTTGAGGGGGCTGTGGGGAGGGGAGAGTCGATTTGGGGGTGTCTGAGGAGGAAGAAGGTGTTCTTGAGGAGAAAAGGTTGATTTTGGGGGGCTCTGTGACAGGAGGAGGTGATTTGAGGGGTCTGTGAGCAGGCAGAAGATGGTTGTGAGGACAAAAAGTTGATTTTGGTGGGTCTTTGAGAGAAAAAGAGGGGGTTGGGGGCATTCTGAGAGGGGAGGAGGGATTTCTGAGGAAAAAAGATGCATTTTTGTGGGGTCTGTATGGGGTAAAATTGGGTTTTGGGTGTTTGTGATGGGGGAGGAGGCGCTTTGGGGAGGCCTGAGGGGAGGGGGGCTGTTTTTGAGGAGGAAAAATGCATTTTGGGGCTTTCTGAGAGGAAAAGTTGGGCTTTGGGTGTTCCTGAGGGGGGAGGAGGTGGTTTTGGTGAGGCTCTGTGGGAAGAGGGGGCAGTTTACGAGGGGCTGTGAGGGAAAAGAAGGGGACAGTTTTTAGGGAGGCTCTGACGGAAGGGGATCAGCTTTGGGTGGGCTCAGAAGGGAAGGGGGATCAGTTTGGGTGGGGCTGTGAGGGGAGATGAGGCACTTTGGGAGGGCTCTGAGGGAAAAGGAGGGGCAGTTTTGGGCGACT
>NW_009643705.1:0-700 GCF_000690535.1 Cariama cristata | reverse complement strand
AAAAAAAAAAAAGGAAAAAGAGAAGAAAATTACCACCTTGACAAGGAGGCTTCTATAAAGAGCACAAAATGTATGGAAATACAGCTGCACAAAGGTTTCCCAAGAAGGCTCTTCCTGAGCCAAAGGAGACAGAGCAGTACGCTAGCATCTGTGCAGCAGATTGTCCTATTCTCAGCAAAAGCCATGAATTGCATCGAGATGCAGACTACCAAAGGAAACATCACTCTTCAAAAATCTGCCATTTTTGCTGGTCACAGAGAGATCGGTGAAGAACTTCCTATAAATGTCCAGTTTGCTTACCTGGCCATAAGAACTGCTGCTGCCCGAGTAACTTGGCCCACCCTAAGACAAGGACACCATTTGGTTACTTCCCTTTTGTAAGAAGGGATCCAGCCTGCATTAGGAAAAGCAAGGAACTACATCCCAAAGCGATGAAGGGCAGTATGAAGAGCCGTGACTTCCTCCTAGCCCTCACAATGATGCTGAATGTGATGATTTCACACGCTGGGATTCCAGATAAATAAGTAGCACATGGATAAATATTGAGTGTGAGAATACACACTTTCAGAGAAAATGTCCTTTAAAGTTCAAATTCTGAGTGATTGCTAAGTGCCTTTGCCATGCCATGGCACTCCACTTTCTCAAATGCTGTATTCTGAATGGTGAGGGATTGATGCTTACCTGGCCATAGGAACTGCCA
>NW_009643704.1:0-700 GCF_000690535.1 Cariama cristata | reverse complement strand
TCCCACTATAAGACATATGCCTGTGGAGCAGTTGAGCATCTCTTGATGCCCAGCATCCCTGGGGAAGGCTTTTTTGAGTTTGTATTTATCAAAATCTGAAGCACCGTCAGCCTTAACGTCTCAAATTTAATTACCTCTTCTTCATACAGTTCATAATTCAGATGGTTTTGTTGTAAATCAACCACAACATAATAACCTAAGTCACTTTTAAGCACTCATCGGACAAGTGTATGACCTGTGCTTCAATAAGAATTGATAGCAGTTTCAAGTAAAAGAACAAAGATTCAATTATATCTAGGACTAGCAACATCTCAAGTATTTCTGATCAGGACATTCATTACAAAGCAAGTGTTGGAGAAATTCGTAAATAAATCATTTAAATGAAAAGGGAATGCTGTCGTCCTGTAGTCTGGCGAGTGAAAACAAAATGCAAAAATCATAATCCCCTTTGGAGTTGTCTCGTTTGGAAGGTAGCTGGAGATTTGGTACGACAGCATCCCTCTCCTGTATGGAAGGAGCGTAACTCAAACCTCACTGGATATCTGGATGCACACCCATCACATAACTGTTTGAATCAATCTGGAATTCATGGAAATATTGTGGAATATGGTGATCTCTAACAAATGCGTGACTGACATAATTTGGACCTTCAATAACATCGACTCCCAAAAGCTGCTCGGTAAAGCCTGGGCTGTTCCTT
>NW_009643703.1:0-700 GCF_000690535.1 Cariama cristata | reverse complement strand
TATAGTAGTTTGGTCACTGAACATCAGATACATAATGCCAGTTCGTGTGTTTACTAAATGCACAAGTATTAATGTTCTTGAGGAAGATAGGATCAACTTCCCTCTCTGCCTGAGCCAATAACTTCATGTATTGTGCTGGTGCTACTTCTATTTCCCATTACTAGAACCGTTGCAGGGTATAGATTGGAAGCTCGAAAGTCACTTCTACACAGGAGCAGAAATACATTTTAATACCTGCAGCATCTTCCTTCTGTTCCTCATTCTGTACTGATGACAGGAGAAATTACGGTTTAGTTCTAGTCTTTCAGAGTCTCCCTTGTGCTATCTGCTTGGTCCATTGCTTTTCCTCCTGGAGCTCCTTTAGGCCTTTTAAATAGTGTTCTTACAAGCAGAGAGAACAAATTTTAGGAGCGGCTTGAGGAACAGAGTATTCCAAACCTGACAAAAAAATTGGCTTTTTAGTTAGCTTAGTTAGCACAATGCTGTTAGAAAGATTCATGCCTTCTCAAGTTTGATATGTTTAATAATTTTCTTTAGTATCTTAAATAATGCATCTCACAGACAGCTGATAGACTTGCTAAATCTTTATATAGCGTGACAATTATTTTAGGATTGATTTTCCTGCTTCCAAAAAGAGGGTGGTACTGTTAATTTTTCTTCAGAGTACTCGACATTTTCCTTTTTTTTTTTTTTAAAAAAA
>NW_009643702.1:0-700 GCF_000690535.1 Cariama cristata | reverse complement strand
TAAACACCATGAGGTTTGTACAAGAACAACCTGGCAGAAAAAGTGAGCAGCAAATTCTGCACATGAAAGAAACTCTTTTTTGCTGCTAACTGGCAGAATCTGGATGCACATTGCTGGAAAGGTAATTAGCAGCATTTTCCAGCAGCCCTCCTGCCAGAATAACACTTAATGATGTTAATAACCATGCAGGAGAGTGTTTGAGAGCTAAAATATGACAAAGCAGCACAGACCCAGCCTTTTGTGCTTTGAATGCCTCTACTGCTTTCACCCCCTAGCCTCTCAGAGAGCAAGCATAATTAGGTTATTTGGACAGTAAGGAGATGAAAAGAAATAAGGGCTTAATCATATACCCTGAGCCAGTGGTTTTTTGCAAAAGCACTGAGCACCCAGGAGCGCAGCCAGTTTTCCAAGGGAGCTTAGCTCCTAGAAGCTCCGAAGGAGCCATCGGGCATGGCTGTGGCACATCGGAGGTGGAGATGTGGCCGGTGCCTGCGTACCTGAGACAGCTTTCATCTGCCTGGGCTTGAGAACCAGCAGCCATCAAGGCTCAGTGGCTCTGCAGCAGATTTCCAGCATCGCCAGCTCCCTGCCCACCCAGTGCTGCAAGCAATCTCCGAGCTGCCCGCAGATGCCCATGGGGATGTGGGAGCCGCACGGCCAGCTTGCCTGACGGTTCTCGGATCCTCCGGCATCGTGCCGG
>NW_009643701.1:0-700 GCF_000690535.1 Cariama cristata | reverse complement strand
CTTTTAGTACTGCCCACGATGTGAAGTCAAATTGATGGGCATAGATATTTCATTGTCTGGCATGAGAGTTCAGACATGCAGAGCATGCACTGGCCATGCATACCTGGTAAGCAATATTCAACTCTCATACAGTCAGATGTCAACACGTTCACTCATAATATAAGAGATTCTTATCTGCACATTGCCTGGGGATAACATTAACAAGAGATTTTGCTAAACAAAAAGCATTAGGAAGAAAATATATTATAAGCTTAGGCACCAATGGACTATTTTAAAGTCATGGGGACTGTATCCCTTTCAAAATATACCTACCACATCCATTTCAAAATATATCTATCTTTAAATCCGCAGAATTCTTGCATTCAAAAATACTTTACACTATGGTCTCTGTCAATTCTCAGGAGTGCGATTTTGTCAAATTCGTCTTTTGTGGGAAGACATTTTGAGGCTATACTGAAGATAAGCAAAGAGAAGAAAATCTAACATCCTTTCAAATTCATTTTCACAGAAATATTTTCCCCGTCTAACATCTATGTACTGCTTCTATATACACACAGATATATGCAGATCTACCAGCATAAAGATTTCATTAATCTAAAAACTTAAAATGGAATATGCATGCTTTAAGTTATAAAATACAAAAATTATGGTGAGTGGACAAAAGAGGGTAGAAAATCGCTCTCTTTTGCCATTTTTTTTT
>NW_009643700.1:0-699 GCF_000690535.1 Cariama cristata | reverse complement strand
CCCCTGCTCACCATCCTCACTTTGCCCCTCACTCCAGGGCCTGAGACTTCTTTCCTCTCCTGCACACACACACAGGATAGTCCCTCTCTGTCTCTTCTAATGCAGGGCATTTGTTTTTAAATCCAACCTGAGGGAATAGGGTTTTATTTATCTTCTTATTTCCTGAGCCACATATACAGATAAGTCCCCAAAGTTTAACCAAGAGCAAAAACAGCAGGTATGACCAGACAGAATTTTACTTTCTACTACTGGTAAAGACTTACTAATGTCTTCTTCAAAAAGAAAACTTCTAAAAGCTCATTAAAGAACTTGCTGTATAAACACATTTTTCTTAAATGCTTCAATTGTGGACACACAGAAAATAAGCAACACAAAAGACCTTTTTAAACCATCTGGAACATCAGACCTACATGATGTCAGGCTGCTTAGCCGTCTTCTTCAGTAGAGATGCAGCTGTAGAACTTCCCAAGTGATACCAGGTTAAGTTGGGGGGAAAAGTACACTGGTGTAAGTGCAGAGAGGGTTCTGTTCCCCACCTTCCCCTCCAAAAAAAAAAAAAAAAGAGCCAATTAGTTGTCAGAACAGTTTTTGCTGTGCAGAAGAGCAGGGTTCCAGGGGTGGGCAGAGGTAAAGGGACACGTGGGTTTACATTTTCCTGAGGGCCCAAGAGATGAGAGGACTTTCGTTACTTAGCAGGAA
>NW_009643699.1:0-699 GCF_000690535.1 Cariama cristata | reverse complement strand
CATTTCTGCATTTTCCCGCTAACTTGGATTCTCTGTTCAGATGGAGAAAACCTGTATGGAAATCAGTGGACTGGAGCAAAAGTCTCCATGTCTGGATTTAGTTCACAATTGACATGACTGCTTCAGTCCTTATGGGGTTTTCAGTCTTTGGGAAGAGTTCATTTCTCCCCAAGTCTTCTCCTTACCTAGATGTTAGAGATTTGCTGGAACAAACTCTCATCTCCAGGCTTGCTGCCTCTTTCTTCTCCTGACTTTTAACCTCTTACTCTCAGCTCCCGTATGTCTATTTACTCCCAAGTCATGCAGATTTTTATCAAAGGGTAACGTCTCGCTCCCTAAGGAAATCTATTTTGACTGAGAGTCGAAAAACACTAAAAATCTACTATTAATATTATTTTTCTCGCAGCTTTTGTTTTAAAAGCTTGAAATATTTTGGACTGGAAATAAAAAAAGCAGAAGAGAACGTTCAGTTATCATCTAAAATGACAATATTGAAAAATACATGATGCAAGAAAAATTCATACAGACATTTGCCAAAAGGTGCGAGCTGGCTTTTTCTGTTCTCCAGGCCACTAAGATGTAACCAATCTCCAAACTGTTAAAAAAGATTATCATGGTGCAGTACTCAAACTGGTAAAACCAGACTCCCATATATAGGCTTTATAACCTCCAGTCCATTGTTTCATTAATGCAAATACA
>NW_009643698.1:0-699 GCF_000690535.1 Cariama cristata | reverse complement strand
ATTAAAAGTTATTTTCTAATCTTTAGGCACTAAAAAAAACCCATAAAAATACATATGGTTGTAATGACATGAAGGAAATTAAGCTTTGGAATGTCTGCAGATGTCCAGGAAGCTCCAAGCACTTCCTCAGCCTTTTCCCATTCACACATTTCTGGTCCATGCTAGCCCTTGGATGTTACAATTAATCACAGTGTATGCCTCAAAGATCATAATTAAGATCTTGCTTCTAAAACTGGAACTTTGTAATGACAGCTTGTACGAAGATCTGTGTAGCACAATTGTGTTGCAATTTTGATACTGTTCAACTTTACGTACTGCATGGATTTGTTAACAGGTTGCTTTGCACCCAGTCATAAGTATTTGCAGAGCTCTGCCAGTCAGGGAAATTGCATCCATGTGTCAGAGACTGGATTGGGATCCGGGACCCTGTCATTTTTTCATTGAGTAAGAATTCACACTATCCAACACAGGCATGCAACTGCAATTGAGAAACTAGTCTACTCCAAATAAATTAAAACTTCAGCTGCTGCTCTAACTGATCCTCTAACAGCCACCTTCTTCCTTCCTGCCCTTTATTATGCCTTATGTATGTGCTGACTATAGAGCAATTAGATCTGGGAGTCTCGCCTGAGTACCTGAAGTTAGATAACTCTTAAAGTCTCTTAATGTAAAATGGAAATAACAAGGCTACCTGCCTCA
>NW_009643697.1:0-699 GCF_000690535.1 Cariama cristata | reverse complement strand
GGGAATAAGATCAATTTAACAATAAAAACAATGGAAGCTGACAGGGAAAGTAGGGCAAGACTGCAAGGAAAGATAAAAACTTGGAAATAAAGATGTACTGAAGTGGCGAGGAAAAGGAAGTCAAAGATCCATGCACAAATAAAAGCACCAATACTTAAAAAGATGATGTGTTATTGTGAATATGACGTTGTTTTCACAGGCAATTAGTTTTGTGTCTTAGATAATATTAAAGTTTTTTCTGTCTATTAAAAGTAGCCTTAAGGAAAGTATCTATACTTCCGTTCTTGTGGAAATCAAAATGTTGACAGCCTAGTAGGCACCAAGGTGATAATTAAATCTTGGTGTGTCTCCTTCAGTCATGCTGCATATGGGATGAATCAAACTTAACCTCTGTTAAGTTTGTCTGTTACTTCTGTATGGCTTCAGTGGGCAAAAAAGTTTCAGGGAAAGGTGAGATGAGGTGGTTGACTTCAGCTGTTTTGCGTGGATGTTGTTATTAGCAGGTTCTTCCTAGATAAATATTTCTCAGTCGACAAGTATGTTGATAAATACTTGCCTGGATGTAAATATTATCTTTATAGTGTGTCCTTTCCTTCTCCTGTTAGTAGTAGTAGTGTGAATATTGTTCTGAACAGGTTAACCCCGAAGGAGTCAGGCCGTTGGACTAGATAATCGTTGTAGGTTCCTTCCAACTGAACT
>NW_009643696.1:0-698 GCF_000690535.1 Cariama cristata | reverse complement strand
AATATTGTCAACTAGCCAGTCTAAATAGCAGTATTTTAAGCAATTAAAGCATGGTCTAGAGCAAATGAGAGACTGAGGATGAGCTGGTTAGTGAACTTAACTACACTTTTACGGAGATCAACAACAAATCAAAGCAATCGGTATGCAGCCTACTCTTTATGACCTCATTGCTGTTCCTATGAACGGAAGTAAAGAAAAAAGGACTTCTGTGCATTTACTTAACCACTCTCTCTGTCTAAAGGGGTCTATGAAATTAAATCAAGGGTATTCCTTCCACGGCAAGGAGAAAGCTCACTGACTTGTCAGTACTTTGAAAGCTTTCACAAACTAAATGATTCACATACCTAGTAGAAACAGGAGTGGGATAAGAAACAGTAACACCTTGTAGATCTTTGGAAGGCATCTAGAGAAAGGGAGAGGAAAGTTTATACGAAAATACATTTATCATATTTTATTGTTTTATATTATAACTGGGTAAATACTTTGCTCACAAAACAATTTTTCCAAAGGATACACACCTTCTTAGAAGAAAGTCCTTGAGCACAGACATGAGAGTAACAAGGTGATACCACCCAGTTCTAAGCAACCTGAACATGCCAGAAGCTGCCCTCCCTAGAAGACAAAAAGTGGTAGTTTGAAAAGTAGTTACTGCGGCACACGTTCAAAGAAACCAGTCAGAGGGACATGCGACTGTGGCC
>NW_009643695.1:0-698 GCF_000690535.1 Cariama cristata | reverse complement strand
CGAGAGGAGCAGGCAGAGCCAGATGGCACGGAAGGTATCAGCAAATTCAGCAACTGACTTGTTCAAGAACTTCTCTGTTTGCAGAGGTGGTGTGTTAGCCCCCGAAGACAGGTCTTTGTTGGTCTGAGTCACCAGATAAAACACTGAGGAAAAGCATCTTTGTTCATTTTCTGTCTAACTGTGGGAGTGCTTCCCTGATCATGGGAAATACCGCTATTTTATCCAATGGATACTCCCCAAACACTCACAGTTTGAAAGGGGGAACTTCAACACAGGCTCTCTCTCTCCGTAAAACCTCCAACCACTAAGTCACCATGATGTACAATCATATTTTTGGTGAAATAAATCCTGCATTATTTGCTATGCAGAAATCCACTTTCCACAGAAAAGCAATGTGCTGCATGCATGCCTCATGTATTCACAAAGGCTTTTGGGGTTCTTCTGGAAACTTACAGATTCAAGCTATTCCTATCCAAACCATACCTGTCCTTACTTTCAAAGAAGACCATCATTAGCTTCCAGAATTTACGTTCCTTCCCACAGCTTCCCTATAAGACCGGACAAATGCTTTTCCATTTCTAGAACACGAACAGCAGATCTGTTCACACTGACTAAATTCTAGCCATTGTCCAAAGACAAATGTTTCTTTCTCTCTCCCCATCTGTAGTGGCTGACAAGGCTGCCTACCTGATGGGCCT
>NW_009643694.1:0-698 GCF_000690535.1 Cariama cristata | reverse complement strand
AAAAAAAAAGAGGGGTGGAAACCTCCCGACTGTGCATATTCTGTCATCTACAAAGGGTATGGACTAACCATCAGCTTCAGCTACGCTCCAGCCCAAACAGCAGGACCAGAGAACTCTAAAAACTAATAAAAGCAAATCAGCAACATCTTCCAGGAGCAGTACAGAATTTTGTAGAGATCTTTAACACCTCAGCTAGAAATGCCTGAGACTTTGATGTCAATGTTCGCTCACAGCTCAAGAATAAAATATCCTTGAAAACTGTTTTCTTTTCAGAAATTCCCCTCCAATGTGTCAAGTATATCAACCTGGAATGAAGGGTTGCACTGCTCTTGGAAAATGAAAACCAGCAGCAGCACTGAGAAGATGCTCAAAAATTTTCAATTGCTTCAAATGCTCCGATGACTTTGTCTCTAGACGAAGACACCTGAGCATACAGTGACGTAAAGGAGAAGTCCAAGACCCATGTGCAAAGCTAAATACAAACTAACAGGAACACCGTAAGTATTGTAAATATTATTAGCATTAAATAGCAAAAATACTCCTAAGTACAGAATACATTCAGACCATGTACTTGGGCGTATGGAAAATAAAGCTCATTCTTGCCTGAAGCACCCAAAACCAAACTAGAAACCTTCAGTGGCTACACAAGACCCTCCCCAAGTTACGAAGCAGCAGGATTAACACCTGCTTCCAGCGTG
>NW_009643693.1:0-698 GCF_000690535.1 Cariama cristata | reverse complement strand
AAAAAAGCAGAAAGGAAGATTTAAAAAAAAAAAATAAAAGAAAGAAAAATAGGGAAAAAAAGAGAAAAGTAAAGAAAAAAGGAACATAGACAGCCAAATTCTTTAGTAGTGCCTACTTACTTGTTCAGGAAAAGGACACTTGCATTCTTTAAGAAGCATCTGATTGCTTCTGTGTCAGTAATCTGAGAAATAATTTTAGATATAAAAATAATCAGAGTTTGAATGGCATTGCCTGACATGTCCTTCCTTCCTGAAGAACACATGTAAACATTTCAGCAGCACATCCAAAAGACTGCTTAGGAGCTGGGACTGGGTACTGAGTTGTACAGCAGACCTTGAGAAACTCTACCTTCAAAGTTCACCATGTGTCAAGTAGGATAGTTCAATGTACAGCAAAATATTTGATTGTTGCCTTTTTCCTGGGGAAGGACTCATTGATGTGCTCTGTTCAGCTGTGCTGAACACTGGGTGAGCTGGGACTCTCTCTCTGCACCTGAAAGAGGCATCTTCCTTGTCAAAACTATGTTGCACTGCTGACGATCTTCACTTTTCAGGCAGCCTTCAAAGTAACTATTTTCTCTTTACTGGTGAAGCTGAATTTTCTGCCTCTACTTTGCCTTTCTGAAGCTGCTGAAGTCAGGCCTGAGCTGCATTATTTGCATTACTATATGGTGGTGGTGAATGGAGCTAAATCCAGT
>NW_009643692.1:0-698 GCF_000690535.1 Cariama cristata | reverse complement strand
GGGTTTTTTGTTGTTTGTTTGGGTTTTTTATTTGTTTTTAAAAATATCATTATTTTAAAACCATGAGGGCAGTCACACTGGAACAGGGGCCTACAGAGGTTGAGGAAAATCTGTCCTCGGAGACATTTTGAACTTGACTCAACACAGCCCTGAGCAACCTGCTCTAACCAGAGCCACTCGGAGCAGTAGGCAGGACTAAACGGCCTCCAGAGGTCTCATCCAGCATACGTGACTATGAAATACCATAAAGCTGTCCATAAAGCATCTGAGTGATGTCTAAATTACGGGAGAATTTGATCTGAAATGGATAAAATCCTGTTTCGTTTGAAGCCAAACTGACAAGTCCTTGAACAGGCTTTACATGCCTTTGTTAAATGATACAGACGCTTTTGAAGAGATTTGTATGTAACGATGCAATTAGACTACAGACTGGTGATTAACATCAGCACTGGAATTACCTCTCCTGGATACAATCCAAAGACCACAATGTGCCAAGCCTTAATGAATTATAGCTTAACTAATCACATGTCAAAGATAGAAATGGCTCTGAGTACATGGAAAATTACCTCTTTCTTCGTGAACGCACTAGCAGAGGGGAAAAAACACGCAGTTCAAAACGTAACACTTTCCTGAACACCCTCAGAATGAACCTGGAAAGTCCTAAAGTTCCCAAAGGATTACAAAGGGATTGCTTGTGG
>NW_009643691.1:0-698 GCF_000690535.1 Cariama cristata | reverse complement strand
CCTCCCACACTTTAATTTCCCTGCAGAGGCAGAACAGCTTTTGGGGAGTTCTTGCTGCTGTAATTGCTTTGTCTGCTGTCCACAGATACCTTGAGATGTGGGACTGCCAGCAGGGGACAGCTACTGTCTTGCCTCCATGATCTTGTCAGAATGTTGTGGGAGTACATTTCACTCAGCAAGTGGCCATCACTCTGTGGAGTGTCCCCACCTGGGTCCCACCTGTAGCTAACCAGTTTGGGATGGTCAAGTTCACAGTGAGCAAAGGGATAACTAAAACATCCAAGGCCATCTGCCACTTGCTGAGCTTAATGGTAACTTTCCAGTATGCCGCAGGTGGCCAGAGACCAAGGTCTCTGCATGCCCATCCTTCAAGACCAAAGAAAACAATTCAGATGATTGCCAATGAACCTTTCCTGCCTCATGACCATCAATATCTCATGGGGCACTCTTCCTGCCCCAGGAGATTCTCATCGGTAAACCTTCATCATTCAAGAAATTACCTCCAATATCCTGCATATGCAGATCAGATTTATGGTCTGAATGGTACAGCATACACCACCACTGCTCACAGGCAGTGGCAGAGTGAGAGTGGTGCAATTTTTCATGCATGCTGATGTGTCTGTGGGAATAGGTAGGGAAAACTTCTGTGCGGACAGCTGTTCCTACCCTAGCACCTTCTATTCAAACTAGATAGAAAA
>NW_009643690.1:0-698 GCF_000690535.1 Cariama cristata | reverse complement strand
AAATTCTACTTAATTTAGAGTTGGTGACTTATTTTCTCCAAAATCAAACTGTAATGATGTTTTTGTATAGTGAGCTGGTTCTTAATTCATTGGTAATGCTAGATTGTTGCAAGTACAAGTTGCTTGCAAAATGAATGGTAGAAGTGGCAAGGCAACTAATTTACAGTCAAATAAGCTGTTATGCTGTATTTTTGCAAAGATGATTTTATATAGCTTGAAATTTCACACATTCATATGCAACACACTGATTTCACAAAACGAACTATTTCTCTTCATGTCTTCATCATCAAAAGAATGACGGTCTTAGTGTGGTTTTGCCAAGATTTTGGTAATTGCCTTATAGGGTGCTGCTTTGCAAAAGATCATGTCTTTCAAATGACATTTCCCACGACATTTCATTAGTTAATTGCTTCCGTGTGCATACTCATAATCTTTAAAGCAATAAACATTTCTACAGTAGTTCATATGAATGTATTGCAGGGACAGGAAGACAACAGCAAATGTCACCATAAACACTGCTACCTTAATTTTTTTTTCATCTAAGTTATTTTCAACATGTGGTATATTTAATGTGCATTGGGAAAGGTCTGTGTATAAAATGCAGAATACAAAATGCTGCGGGAAAACTTTTCTTCCTTGGAGTCATTATAAACTGCAGATTGGAAGTGGAGTGTGGAGGGAAAACCAGTGGGCTGTGC
>NW_009643689.1:0-698 GCF_000690535.1 Cariama cristata | reverse complement strand
GGGAATAGTGCCCATCTTGGAGGATAAACCTGGGTAAAGCACGTTCTCCTGGGGTGGTGGGTCTGCCTGTCTGGAGGCAGGCAGGAGGACTGGAGACAGCAATTTATTCCTTTAATGTTTTTCCTCTGCCTGATTGGCAGACCAGACGTTAGGCCTGTTCCAGTAATTTCTCTGAGAATGCAATCTTAATTTGCTGTTTGTTAAATGCTTAACTAAAGTCTGAGGTCATTATTTTGAACTCAAACTGTTGGAATAAACACTGTCAGGCATCCATTTGCCTTAGAGAATAGCTCTTCCTGACAGCCACAGAGATGCAGACAGTTACCTTTTAATACCAGGCTGTGAAAAGCTCGCCCCCCAGCCCAGCCCCCCCGCTTTCATTCGCAGTAAACAGCATAGCCTGTCCTTATTTTGTGCTATGACTATTCTGCTTTCTGAGGTGCACTTAATAGCAGAGGGATAGCGCAGAGTGCTTTACATTAGCCATTAAAGAGAATTTGTGGAGGAAGAACAGGCAAATTCACTGAGTTTGGGGATTTGGCAACGACATGGGAAAAAAATGAAGTCATTTTGGGGTTTGATGTGGGAAGAGAGGGGCGTGACACCAGCCAAGGACGTGCTCTTGGTTGCAGCTATGGCCCCTCCTGGCGGCAGGAGCCCTGCAGAGCCTCCTCCGCCTCCCGATCCTTGTTTGATGT
>NW_009643688.1:0-697 GCF_000690535.1 Cariama cristata | reverse complement strand
CAAGAGCGGAAGGAGAGGAAACTGCGGGAGAGGGTGAGAAAAGCTTTTGTTTTGTTCATCCATTTATTCCTTTTTTTTTTTGTTACAGCTGATCTGGTCTTTATATTGACTGGTGTGGGTCTATAAATGGGAAAACACTGACATCCATGTGCGTATAATTGGATCTGTTTAGACCGCTCCATCTCAGGCTGAATTGCTAACACCAGAAAAACAGGAGTTGGTCTCATGGGTCTTCATAGAAACATCAGAGAAGAGCGTGTGATCTGAACAGGGGCAGACTGCGACCTGGAACTGTGTGGAAGGGGAAAGTATCATATCTGATACTTCACTGCAGCTGCCACAACTGCTGTATTTTTAAGCTGAAGTTGCTATTCGGAGCAAATTCGTTTCCTCCCTCTACAGTCAGCTTTACTCAGGAAACTGGATTCAATGGATGTAATAGTGGAGTTTTTCCCCATTACCAAACACAAACAACAGTCCCCCAAGTTTATGCTTGTATGTTTTAATGTGCTATGAAAGGTCTTATCCTGCATACTTGGAGTTTTTCAAGACCTGCTCAGATATAGCCTTGAGCACGAGACAGGACTAAAGACCTCCTGAGGTCCTTTCCAGCCTGAATTATCCTGCAGACCTCTGAGCCCTTCTACTTGGTAATTAAACAAAGCACCATCACCTTTTGATCACTAAGGCTTGGGAT
>NW_009643687.1:0-698 GCF_000690535.1 Cariama cristata | reverse complement strand
CCCCCGCTGCGTTCTGGAAGCCCGACCATCCGGGCGCTGCTGGCGGAAGAGGAACCAGGTTGCCTGGTCCGTTTGGGCTTCGATTGAGGTCAGACATCGACAGTAAAATAGGATTAGCCGGGGGAAGGTTATTAGACAAAATCCGTGCAATTTGTCTAATCTGAGGTGCTTATTTAACACAGTAAGGAGATTATTTTGAAATATAATTTTGGCTTGACACTGACCCACTAATAAAGACTCATTGCAGCTTTCCAGACCTCGAACAGGAACCAGAGTCCTTCGGCGGAGGGAGCAAAGTGCCCGTTCAACAGCACAGGCGAGCTGCAGGGTTTGCTCGCAGTAGAGTATGAAACGAGCCTGTCCTCAGCAGGGTCTCATGTCCTTGAGGCGCAGGGCTCCTCGCCGTCCCCGGTGCCCGAGCGTGCCGGGGCTCAGGGCGCAGGCATGCCCTTCAGGGTGTGCGTCCCCCGGCAGCAGCCCCCCGGTGAGCCCCGCAGACAGAGCCCCTGCAGCTCGAAAGGAGGGGATTAAGGGGAGTGAAAAGCCGTGTCTGGCTCCCCGCGCAGGGGGATCTCTGTCTCGGCACCAGATGGCATTAATAGCATTATTCTGCAGGGCTTGCGGACCCCCGCGTGCGCACGCACACTCGCACAGCCCTTCGCACCCCTGGCTGGGGCTCGCGGGCTGTGCCACGGGTC
>NW_009643686.1:0-697 GCF_000690535.1 Cariama cristata | reverse complement strand
AGGTTTGTTTTGATCAGATCACCAATGGGGCGCACTGCTTGAGTGTGGGCAGCACAATTAGTAATGATTGCTAAACCACAAAACCTGTGGCTTCAGTAGCTAGAAGTTAATTGCTTAGGGCTATGCACAAATAAGGCAGAGCTGGGGAGTGAAACAGCTGGAAGTGATGAGCCAACATCCACCCTCCAAGTGTTTCAGGAATTTCACTTCACAGTGGTTCTAGGCTGGCTGGGAAGGCTGGATGTCCATTAGTGGCTGGAGCACATCAGATGCACTCCTGCGGTTTCACCTGGGAAGTGTACAGCTCTTGTGCCCTGAGTCTGCTCCTTGGGATGAACTACAGCATGGTAAGTGGCGACTAGTGGGAGATCCAGAACTAAAACACTGATGTTGCTGTGTTATAAGAGCACTGTTTGATCCTACACCAGCCAGAAGGTCTTTTCATTTTGAGGAGAGAACTTGAACCCCTTTTGTCTTCAGTGATGTTTCATGTGGGCAGAGAAAACTAATTTTTACAGGGTTGAGGCCCTGGACTTAAGGCTTTACAAAAACAAGTTTTCTGGTTTGTTTTATTGAGTTTCTAATTCCACTTAAACCAGGAGGAGTAGGTATTTTCAGACCATTTCCTTATGATGGCTTTGTTCCTAAGGTTAATAATTGTATTAAAGATGTAGAAAATTTACAAAAAAAAAAAAAA
>NW_009643685.1:0-697 GCF_000690535.1 Cariama cristata | reverse complement strand
CATGCAGAGTACAGCAGCTGCTGTATGCTTGTTAAAGTTGAATGAATAATTTGCCGTGAATAATATGTTTGACAAACTTAGTCTCTCTCTTTTCATCATGTTGCTAGAATACTGTGAATGGAATTGCATTATTCAAAGCTACGTGAATCTCTCTGCAGCATTTCCCTACGCAGAGCTCAGCCACCAATATTCAGAGGGCTGCTGAGCTGCGTTCAAAAAAGATAATCTGGTATTTTTCTATTTCCTGACTGGATGAACAAACATAACCTACTTTTGAGAACAGACATGCACAAGTATTTAAAAACTGATTTCCATGACTAACTGACTATGTGGCACATTCAGTGAGGAAAAAAAAGGGAATATGATAAACATGAGTAGGACTGCCTTGCACAACAATAGTTTACTGACAAAGAGTTTACTATACAAGCCTAAGTACACCAAAACCAACACACATTACCATATGCTGAAGGTCGATCTTCCTAGTAAAATTCACATTTCCTGGCTGTTCGTGAAATCCAAAAGTGAATAAAAGTTTAAGCAATTAAATTTAAATATTTGAGTCAACAGTTAAGGTTGCTTACACTCATTTAATTGTATAATACTAATCCAGGTCTCACGAGCATTCCTGGGATTAAGTATTACATTGTATTATCTTTCCTGGTATAACACTTAGTCATTTATACCTACCTAAAAAAAA
>NW_009643684.1:0-696 GCF_000690535.1 Cariama cristata | reverse complement strand
ACCCTGCAGAAGCAATGTCAGGTGAGGCTCCTGTCGGAATTTTCTCATGCCTGGGCACAGTACGCACATCTGGGGGCAGATGAGAATTGCTGCTGGAGGGTGTGTTTTACAGGATTTTGGAGGAGAGTTATATTCTGTGTCATAAATTGAGTACTCTGGCGCTGGAGGGTCTCAATGAAGAGCTGGAGTATTTGGCCTCCACCAGCACCTGCTACGTGACCCTTTCTCAGGGAAAGGAAAGAGCTTATCCGTGCAGCCATGTAGCTGCGTACGTATTGCAAGCTGCACTGTGAGAGGAAATCAGAAATAGCTAAATATAGACGTTAGGTCTAAAATCCTTAGTCTCATGCAATATTGTGGTTTTAACTCCTATAAAGTCTTAGTGCTTCTTGTTTGTGTAAACCAGTTTGAATTTACAGTACGTGACACTGCTGGTGCACACCTCCTCCAGTGCTTGTCCTTGTCCACAGCCTGCGAACTGCAGGGTTCAGTCTGGAGGTGTTCTGGGTGTCACCGGTTTTACAGTTGAGTAATAAGTTAGCATTGAAAAGATTTATGCTAGAAATCGGGGATCTGGAATGAGAGGTTTATTTGGGTGCATGATAAATGCACAAGAGTCACATTAAACTGTAACTATCAAAACATCTGGTTGCTTTTCCTGGACATTTGATTAGTTTCTAAATCATTTGCTACAGG
>NW_009643683.1:0-696 GCF_000690535.1 Cariama cristata | reverse complement strand
ACCTATGTAATGGCTAATTCCTGTATAGGGCTTAACCCAGAAAGACGCCAAACAACTTGTGAAAGATATGAAATGTCTCCAATGCTTAGTAGCTCAGTAAAATTTTAAGATAGTCTTCAATTTCACTGTTAGCCTCTTAATGCATTGAGAATAAACAGGCATGCTACATTTAGTAAAAATAACTATACAGAAAGCTCATTACAATTCAAATAGGTTTCCCGATAAAAAAGAATAAGCATATTTCTTAGAGGCTGTAATTGTTTCAATATTTATTTTGCTTTTCTCCTCCCAATCCCTTTTGTTGTCTCTTTCAGAACCTTCCTAATGGCAAGATACATAGTGGCAGATGAATCTGGGCAAAAAATTATTCTAGTTTTTCTTTGCCAATATCTATGAGACTTCCTATTTTTTTCCAGGAGAATTTGGCTGAACTAGTATTCATTTACAAAGAAAAAATAATTAGGCTGTATAGCTAAGGGGATTACAGAACTTAGCAATGAACCCCTGAAAAGATTTTTATGAACAAAGCACAATGTGATGTAATTTAAAAATGTTATGTAGTGCTCTGAGAAGCCTTCCAGGTTTGTTTTGATGGGTGTACAGGACCTACAATTTTAAAATATGCTCAGATGAATCTCATTTTATCATGATCAATATATCTGTGAAAACAACTCAAACTTCAGATTTTTTGTCATC
>NW_009643682.1:0-696 GCF_000690535.1 Cariama cristata | reverse complement strand
GAAAGGGGAAGGGAAGAAGAAAAGTCTAGAGTGGGAAAAGTCAACTTTTGCTTACTGCTTTGTTGATTTTTTTTTTTTTTAAAAAAAAGATAAATCTGTTGTTTCCCTACTTATTTTGATGTACTTTTTATGTTCTTCCTCTTTTAATAAACTGCATTGCCCACCTTTAAATACTTGTGTGCTTTCTCAGCACAAACTTTTCCTAGACATTTTGTAACACTTATTTTTCTCCCCAAATTAAAATAGCAGGAACCTTGGCTGAGTTTCACAAAACACCCTCACAGGCTTGCTCTACTGTCTTATGTTTACTTTGGTTCTAAACCCAAATAAGTTGAGAAAAAAGAAAGAAAGAGCACTGAGTCTTCTTAAAAGCTGCAATTGATACTTACTGCGGGGAAGGCTCGTAATGTTCTGATTCTTTTTCTAGTCCTTGCTCACACAGCAGTGTCCCTGAAGCCAAGGACGTGAAAATAAAAAAAAAAAATTCTTTGGGGTTTGGACCATGAGACTCTAGCCACCTCCCTCCACAAAAGCCTTTATCGCAGAAGCACTCTGTGTCGATTTCACAAAATCTTGTTTTGGATTTCAACCTTTATTTTAGCTCTGCTTAAAATGGAGTTGAAGCAATATTACAGTTTGGCTTCTGTTGAAGGGATGGGTTAGAACTTAGGCTTTCTGTGCTTCAAGGATTTAGAC
>NW_009643681.1:0-696 GCF_000690535.1 Cariama cristata | reverse complement strand
TATTGAAAATGAAGGTGCAAGACAGGTGCCCAAGACAAAAGGACTAAAGAATAACTGACATTAACAATTTTCTCATGTGTAGTTTCACCAATGTCATTGCTAGAACATGTCAGAGGCAGAAAAGAATAATATTAGCCCATTCCCAAAGTGGAGACATTGAGAATTTAGTTGATGACCTGTCCCAATTTTCAAGTAAGAACATCTTTGAATATATTTCTAATTTTATTTGTTCTGAAGAATGAAACTACTAGAATTTCTCAGTGTAAGAGATGTATAAATATGTTTTAATATGGACAACTAAAATGTATTATTTCCTGTTTTCAAACAGAAGTATTTGTAAAGTTTTAAATCATCTAAGTGATATGAGTGATTCTCAGCCTATAGCAAGCACCTGGCATAAAAATTTCAGCTCAAAATACTTGAACTTATAAGTAACTTCAAATGGAGGTTGTTGGCAATAGTGTAGTCAATGCAGTGCAGATTCTAACGGGAACTGTCTGTTTATATTTCCTGTGGCAGAAAAGTTGGCACTGTAACAGTAACAAAATGCTGTGCTAATGGAAATTTTGAGGAAGAAAAAAGATCTCTCTCAAAAAAAACTTGGGGGAAAAGTATGTATCTTTGGGATATAATTTTAGAAACCTTAGTAAATGTACCAATCACTGTATAAATATCATAGAATCATAGAACAGAATC
>NW_009643680.1:0-696 GCF_000690535.1 Cariama cristata | reverse complement strand
AGTGTGGGAGAAGTGAGGAAGCAGTACATGGAACAACAGGAGGAGAAGACATCGGGTCTCCGACTTGGAGGCAGAAGTACTGCAAATCACTCATCAGGAATAAAGCATTTTTCTCCACTTCTATTGAGAAGTTTTGCTACTTCTTTCTACATATTTGCTCCTTTTTTTGTATTTCTGCTGCTTAAAATAAATGTTCATAGCTATTTCTTGTGTGCTTTATTTTTAGAGAACTAGCAGTAGGTAGGAACCTCCTTACACCCATATTTCTGCGTTGCTGTTTCAGCTTTAAGTGTTCAGCTGTGAGCTCTATAGTTTGAAAATTTGCTGCTTTCACATTGCTCTTTTAAAGAAAATGTCATTACTGAAAACAGAGTTGTTTGCAAAAATTAGCCAAGGGCACTAACTGAAAGGAGCTGCTGTTTAATATTTCTCTATAAATAGCATTAATCACAGTGTTTCTCTTCCTGAGAGACCAGCTTTTGCATCTGTTTAAGAAATACACACCTATTAGACAAGAAGCTGAATAAATAACTGTTGCTACTTACGTGAGAAACATAAAAACGTATAAATATATACATAGGTTTATATATATGTATTTGGAATACATTAAATATATTCAGTGAATTTGAAATACAAATATTTCAAGTATATGTATCAAATATATTTGAGATATATGTATATACAATATATATTAAA
>NW_009643679.1:0-695 GCF_000690535.1 Cariama cristata | reverse complement strand
AAAAAAAAAAGGTGCATCTTTGTACTCTCTTAAATTATAATCCTAAAGACGGGTTTTTGAGTTTAAGCTACGCCACTTTTGCTTAAGAAAACTGCCTGGTTTAAAAGAACTTACTGTGTTTAGGGACAAAGTGTGAGGGAATGCAAGTATTTATGCTTTGTGGCCATTTGCTGCTCTTTACTGGAGAAGCAGGCTATGCCGGGCTTCTGCCCTTCCGGGGATGGTTTTTGTAACGCCAGTTTTCTTTCAGTTTGCATCAGTTAGCTTATTTAGGTTGAGGTGTGTTCTTGAGAATCCTGAGGATCTCAAAGCTATCAAAATATGAATCATTCAAAGTTCCTTCCTAAATACTGAACAAGTATCTCAGTACTATGTACTCGACAAGCGATTCACTAGAACATCAGCTACTCCTTATAGACTTTTGTGATTTCCCTTTGCATTTTACTGGCAGAACTTCTGACTGCACCAGTTAATCAAAAACTATGCCATCGCTAAATTTTATTATGGGCAAGACCCTACATTTTTTTCTTTAGCTTCTCTTTCTTCATCCCCAGTTTGCTCCACTACTTCTGTTACCATTACTATTGTATTGTTCTAATGATTAGGGAATTGGATTCTGAATTGTGATCTGTCTGTGTTAAACACTGTATTAAGGTCTTTACCTTGTTTGTTGTGGCCCTATTTTGTTTTATCTT
>NW_009643678.1:0-695 GCF_000690535.1 Cariama cristata | reverse complement strand
CTTGTCTCAGGCTGAGATGCACGCAAACACACGGACTCGCCTGTTTGCTTTATCTGCAATATGTGCACCTGTACTTTTTGCTCAGGCAGACTCCTACTCATCTCAAGACTGAAACAGGCAGAAAATATGCAGATATTAGCCTGTATGGGCAGTGTTACTAAAACATCAAGATGTTTGTTTTGTATTAGCAATTATTTTCGTTTTACTGCCATTTTCACCTCCAAGCTTTTCGCTTCAGTCCCCGCGTGTAAATGGAATTACTCACACAAAAGGGAATCGCATGTGAAGCAGGGTGCTCCCTATCACATCCCTGTAAGACAAGTGGTTCCTAAGGTACCAATGCATTAGCAGGACACACCACAGATTCTCATGGCTATAATGTGTGTTCCACACAATTTGACTGCTCCCACAGAGTCTTCCTGATCCCTTTTCTTTTTTCCAGTGTTGTCTTTTTTATAGAGAAAAATTTTGAAATCATACCAGTTCTATGTTTATAAAACAAGTCCAGTCTTGGGAGGAAAGGTTAAGAGTTTGTTTCATGACAATAAATTTTGAGTCATGCCATTTATCATGTTCAGAACTGGTAACTTTACTCCTATTATCTGTAGGAAGGAATGACCATGATTCCCCTTTGGATAATGATAACAGTAGCACTGAGAGTCAGTACTTTACAGTGCTTTTTTTCTTTTTTACAG
>NW_009643677.1:0-694 GCF_000690535.1 Cariama cristata | reverse complement strand
GGTCTTCGTGTGGTTCTGCCTTCTTGCGTGTCTCTTAAATGCACTAAATGTAGCAAGTAGGTTACGGGGGGGAAAGTATGCAGTGAAAATGTACATAAAGGTTGTGAAACTCTTCCTTAGCTTGCTTCCTTCCGGAAAGACATTCTGCTAATTCTTGAGGAGTCTGGTTGGCTGGAGACGGGAATAAGGTGCTTTCCTGGAGATGGTGGTGTTGATGTGAGTGTAGCGAGGAGCATCTAGAGGAGGGAAGAGGTTGCTGAGAGCATCTGCAGACATGAGGGAAGGTTGAGTTGACCTTCTTCCTTTTCCCTCTTTTGCTGACCAGGTCTATAGTCAGCTGTGTCATGTTAGCAGCTGTAAAAACCTTGGTGGTGGTGAACTGGGTGAACTTCTACAGTGAACTCTGCTCATCAGAAGAGTCTGATTCAAAGAGCAGTTGTATGCCACAGCTTTTTATGACTCCTGAAATCTACAGGTCAGTGTTAAGGTGATGAAGAGGAAATTCAGTATTTTAGCAGAAAGTCTCAGGAGCTTGGGCTCTGATGGGGTCAATGTATCAGGGCTGAAGCTCTTCCTAGTTGAAGACCTATATTGTACTATGGCTCATCCGTAGTACAATAATCTTTTCCATTTTTAAAGAACTTTGCTATTTTTCTCCAAGTAAAATTTTTCAAAATAGTTTGAGTTGCTATAC
>NW_009643676.1:0-695 GCF_000690535.1 Cariama cristata | reverse complement strand
AAGAGGGACAAGAGAGGGGGTTGAAATACTGAAAGATGGTGTTTTGGAAGTGAAGCGCGTTCCTGGGTAATGTGTAACCATGAAAGCCCTGGTTAGAGCACAGGAGTCCCAAAGTTTCCAAGCTCTTGACTCCGGGATCCTCAACATGCTGGTGTTACAGCCTGCTCCAGACCAGCAAATAAATTTTGGGAGTTCGGGCCCCATGAGCCTTTCAGGAGTCCAAGCAGAGTCAGAATGAGGGGGACAAAATGCTTCAGCTTCTACAGATGTTGGTTTTCAGATTAAGCTCTTTCTGTCCTAAAAATGTCCACCTTACATTGTCTACGAGCTAACGCAGACAGGGGCAAATCTGCTTCTGGGGCAGCTGCAAGGCGATGGCCATTTTGTGTTCCTGTCAGACACAGAATACTCCTGTGTTTAAATCCTGACCTGTCCAAGGACTGAGCTTAATGCAAGGGCTCGTCTAGAGTTGTGCCTACACTGCAGTTTAGATGTGTCATCATCTTGCTGGAACAAAAAATGTGTTCACCAATTTGCTGTCCTAGTTGCAAAGTAGTTGGAACTGATTTACCATTCTCCTTGAGGCAGACAGAGCCCTTGGTTTGTCCTGTGTTGTCACTAGCCATTTTTCATTTATAGCTTCTGTTCCAAAGAGATTTTGTAATGTTTGGTTTGTTTGTTTTTGTTTTTTTTTT
>NW_009643675.1:0-694 GCF_000690535.1 Cariama cristata | reverse complement strand
TTATGGGTCACAGCAACACAGCAAGTTTGGTACTTGATGCTGGCCACAGAAGCCAGAAACCCATACTCTGTCAGTCTCCTCAAAACATGACCTCTCCTTTCATCTTTCCTCTTTATTACAGCCCAGTCATTAGGATAAAAAGCTACGGGGCTCTTCCAGTGCAATAGCATATGGGAAGAGAACTCTATCAACATGCCTAGCCTTCTCCCTGCTACATTCTCCAGCCAAAGAGTTTCTGATCAAACTGGGAGTTTCTCCCCTCATTCAGCCTACGCTTTTACTTCAGTACTTCCAGCATTAATCCCTCTGATGGTGTTAAACAACATCTTTCAGGACTCTGATCAGAGCCTCCAGATATCTCCAGTATGGTTGGGTTTAAAAAACCCAAAACATTCACTGACAGTTTTGTCCATTTAATTATTTTTAGTGATCTTTAGCAATAACTGCAGATCTGCATTTTACACACACTGATGAATACTCTGAATACAAGCAGCAGTCAAAAACTTCATACAACTTTTTTAAATTAAAAAAATATTCTCTAAGAAAAAAGTTTTATTTTTTCTACAAAAATGGAAAAGCTGCAGGAAATGTCCTCATGAAGTACAAACTGAAAGATGTTTTAGATGACCAAATCCTAAAAACCTGAAAATCTGCCTAAGAACAGGAGGAATTTTTCCTCACCATTTTCTGCAGG
>NW_009643674.1:0-694 GCF_000690535.1 Cariama cristata | reverse complement strand
TTGGACTAGATGATCTTTAAAGGTCCTTTGCAACCAAACCATTCAGTGATTCTATGAAGGAACTCCAAAGCTTTCTGCTTTAATACTGAAGTTCCCTAAATTCCTTTTAAGCTGTTAACAGTAAAATCAGAGTAAGCATAGTACTACAACATACTTCATTCCTCTTAGAGCGAAGGTGAACTTCCCTACAAAGCCCCTTAGAACAACTAACTGCCCAACTACAGGAAAAGTCTCCTAGGAGTAGATTACTGCAATCACAAATCTTAGCAGTCAGCTTTTTCCAGTAGTATGAGAGGTTTTAATCATTTAAACCAAAAAGTATTGACTCCAGCAATGCTCTAATAATCTTTGTGTCAAATATAATAGACTGCCCCAGAACCTCATTTTTTGACAAGTCCTTGTCTGATGCAATTTTAGTCTACCAACTCCTATGTGCTTAAGCAACATCTCTAAGCAAGTGCTTAATGCAGAGCCTTCTGCATCCTTATCCTGACAGAGGTCCCTTCATTTTAGAGTAGCCCAGCAAAGCTGGTGTCACATCACACAAGTATCTGCATGGCAGACACACGCTTGTGTCCAGACTCGTCTGGAATCCCCCTGGTCTCTCAGCAGAGGCTTAGCTGCAGCCATACCGCTTCTAGGCATCTTGCACTGTGAGTTAAGTCTGCTCATGTCTGCTGGCAAAAAAAAAAAA
>NW_009643673.1:0-694 GCF_000690535.1 Cariama cristata | reverse complement strand
TTATTGCACTTAACAGTCCCCACTTTCGAAAAGCAACTTAGTTATTCACTTCCACCGTTCCCCTAGCTTGATAGTCAATAAACTGAATTCAAACATTGCTACCAGTATTTGAAGACACTACTGAAAAAATCTTTGGCAAAGCATTATCTTTTCAACCAGATATAAAACAGGATTTCTTTAACATGCTGCTGGGTGCATATAAAGTCTACTCTTACATAGGAAAAGGCAAAACACCAAAGTGCAAAACTTCATCTTTGAAAACAGCATTTACTACAAGATATTAGACACCAGAGAACAGCAACTGAAGCAGTAGGGACAAAGGGCAAACAAACAGATCTGAGAAATCATGTGTATTTCATCTTCAAAGTACTGCAAAAACAAGGAAAACTTCTTTCTATTTTAAATCAAAGCTGACTTTTTTAAATCAGTGTGCTGCCCATCAAGTAAGATAAGGCTCAGAAAACCTTCTTGTTGCCAAACTCAGATGGCTAGTTCAGAGACCAGGAGCTGGAATTTATTGAGACTTACTTCCTTCAGCAATCACACCATTTCCAAAATCTTTTATTTGTCACAGAAACCTAAGCAATGGGTAAAAAGCCAAGCTTACACACCCCTCTCTCCCCAATGCACATCCCACTTGGCATTTATTTCACATCCAAAGGAGTTCTCTTCCAAAAGCTTGCCTAAATCTCAG
>NW_009643672.1:0-694 GCF_000690535.1 Cariama cristata | reverse complement strand
GAGATTTTATAATATGAAGTAAACTCATTCAGTTGTTTCAGTCACAAACAGAAAAAATCCAAACTTGATTTTTTTTAAAAATTTGTGCTACACTTTTCATTCAAACTGATCCTTCACTGTCAGCTATAATATCAATAAAAACCCAAAGGAAAACATCCTGAAAATGAAATGTTTTGTTCAATTCAAGACGGTTTTTGTCCAGGAAGGCCTAAAGACAGCAACAGTAGGCTATGATCCAAGAGTTTGATCACATAAAGATTTTAAAGACAGGGGTATAACTGGTCTCAGTCCCTTTTTCACAGTCTCAAGTAGTTAAAATTCAGTGTTCAGTCTTGTTTGGACCCCATTGCCTTTTAACACCAACTTAAGAATTGAAATAATTAATAATTTAGTGGTTGCAACTAAACCCATCCATTACTGGCTGGTCAGCTGTATAGTACCTAAATCCACTGATGTACTGAGTAATTAAGGGCTTCAGGTGGTTAATCGTGGTACCTAGTGCTGCTTCAGACACACTTGGGTATGTGGGCAAAAAAGGAAAAGGGCTTTGAGAATATCTTTGACCCAGGTTAATAAGCAGCTCTTTCCCCTGGATCATATCTACCCATCCATCACTGCCTGGGAAGAAATTCAATCCTTTTTGTAGCAATAAGTGTATTCAATAATGCAAAAGGTCATGGCATTATACACAATG
>NW_009643671.1:0-694 GCF_000690535.1 Cariama cristata | reverse complement strand
TATTTGTACTGCATGCTAATAAATACTGAAACAGTTTGCAAACAAATTGGAGAAAAGCTATGAGGATCATAAACACAAACTTGATTGGCATGACTAATGGGCTATTTTTTGTAACACAATGGAAGGTACAAAACTATAAAACAACAATTGTAAAAGCTCTGTGTATTCTATTCGATACTTTAAAAGTATTGCAGGCCAGAATTAAGATCAGAAGTGTCCTGGCAGATGTGTTAAAGTGAATCTGACAGATTGATTAATTTGAAGTGTTTGAAGAAGAGCAGAATGCTGGAAAAGCTATTTTGAGAAAAAATAGAAGTGGGTTGGGTATACCAGGACAAGCTGTATTCCAGCACTAAATGGAGTGTACTACTTCCTATATATTTTGTAATGAAGACTTGTATAGAAAAAAACCCAATCAGGTATAGTTAATGCAGATAATATCTTCTGATGTTGGATACAGTCTTTCATAGAAACGCTGATTCTGTAAAGGATTTTTAAACATGTGCTAAACTTTTTAGATGCACGTTTAAGTCTTTTTGAGATTGATGGTGCCTCATAACGCATCTAGATTGAAGTAAACATTTAACTGCTTTCCAGCAGGGAGGGAGGGACACTTTAAAGAATTGACTTTTGAAAAAGTAGGTTATGAAACAATAGTTTAAAGATTACCAAATAAGGATATATGACAAAAATG
>NW_009643670.1:0-694 GCF_000690535.1 Cariama cristata | reverse complement strand
AAAACCAAGCCAAATGCAGCACAAATCATCAACTGTATGAAAATATTTACCACTTAAACAGTATTGCAAGCAGATACGTTACACTGTACACGTCTGAGACTTTTTGGATTGAAAGCAAGTAACGTGGATCTGCAGAAACACCACTTTCCTAATTCTTTGAGTTTTTAAACCTGAAGGATTTAAGACACTGTATGCAGTGAACACTTCAGTTTTATGAAAAACCCACCCTTTTTATTTAAAGTGTTTTTAGAGATATCTAATTAAAGAAATATATTGAACCTTTCTTTTTCTCACAAGTTGAGAAAACAAATGTGATGTTTCATTAGATATGAAATATCAGACAAAATAATATAAACATTGCATCCATCATAACCTCATTCCATTAATTAAATTCAGATGCTCAGCTGAGTAATTTTAATTAGTAGTACTGGACATATTTTCAAGTTGTCTGGAAGCAGGGGTTTTCAATAATTTATCTTCCTTTCTTGGAATGCAGAAATATATTTCACTATTTGATTTTAAATTGCTATGCCCATAAATTTTTCCCATGAATGATGAATTATTGTAACAGTTTGTTCATGATTAACAGGTGGCTAAATAGGAGTGGAACAGGGCTAGCATTGTGTTAACTGCAGCTCATCATTGGAAGATGTTAGCTTGATCGAGTCACAGTAAATGATTTTATTTTTTTTTT
>NW_009643669.1:0-694 GCF_000690535.1 Cariama cristata | reverse complement strand
CTATAATAGATGACAGTGGTAAAATCAGAAAGTGAACAAAAAATCTTGTTTAATGTCAGGATAGTATGACCCAAGACCTTTCCCTGCCCTTTGAGAGCATCTCTGTATCACCAGCTACTCAGGACTCTGGCTGAAACAGCTGTGAGGAAACAGGCTAGTGTTATAGACCACCCAGTATCTCTCACAAACATTTAGGAATATCGTGCAAGCCAGCAAGAAATAAAGCGATGTTCTAGCTCTCTGAGCCTGGGAGCAGAGCAGGCTAAGGGGGAATTGCTCTTGTGAGAACAAGGCAAAGTCGGGTGCTGTCACTCTTCACGACCCAAGCACAGAGGAACCCAGGTTGCTAGTCCAAGAGGATAAGCTACGGAGGGAAGGATACCTGAAGCAACCGTTGCTGCTTAAAGCTGACCTCTGAACAAAGTAGGACTCTCTCCAGGCTGACTCTTTGATTCCCGACCCTAGTGAGTTGCGTTCATGTAGTCCAGAGTTTATAGACACGTACAGCGTGCATTGTCACACCCAGGTGGCCAAATCACAGTGATCAAGCCAGGTTCTTTGCCCAGAAGAGTTTATCTGTTTGTTACCTCGTGGCTTTTGCCAGACAGAACCTTTCAACCTGTTGAGGAGCAAGGAGGAACATCCACCCAGAGCTATGTGGCATTTGAAATCATAGAATCATTTAGGTTGGAAA
>NW_009643668.1:0-694 GCF_000690535.1 Cariama cristata | reverse complement strand
AGGGTGTGGATATTTGCCAGAGTAAAATTGTGATGGGGCAGGTCCAGGAGGAAAGACCTGACAGAAAAATGTGGTGATGCTCTAGCTTTCCTGCTAGAGGTGTGCTGGAGGCACTAGGGTGAAAGCTGAGCCCTGTGGAGCCCGCTCCTCCCTGCCTGGTGGGGCTGTGAGCCCATGGCTTGGGAAGGGCCAGGGCTTAGGTTTGGTCTGTGTTTTTATCAGGACACGAGGCTTCTGGGGGTGAATGTGATGCTGAGATAGACACGGTTGTCAGAGCTGTCAGTTCTACACCCACTTAGTTTTTAGGGCAGGAAAGATGCCTGTACTACACTAAATTTTTGATGACTAACTAGGTGAAGTGTCAAAATCTCAAGCGATACCTTGCTACCTAACGTGTACGGCAACCGTTGTGCTGTGGGTCTGGGTACTAAACAAAGAGAAAAAAGTGGTGGTGGTTATTTTTTCAGGCCATCGAAAGCTTATCAAACCACTTCAATTTATGCAGGTGTTTAAGCCTCCTTCTGCTGGCAGGGTGGCTCAGAGCACGGCTCAAATCTTTGATAACGTGGCAGCGTGTGATGGATGGGGTGGGTTACTGGGTCGCTAAAGGGTTCTCCAGAACGTAACCGGGGCTGAACGCTCCTTGGAAGGTCTCAAGGAAGGTAAGCAGAGCTAAAGAGCTTGTGCTGGCTTT
>NW_009643667.1:0-694 GCF_000690535.1 Cariama cristata | reverse complement strand
TAAGTAGTCTCTCTGGACAAACCCAATGGAAGCAAGGAACATGTTTGAGGGCGAGATGGGCGATGCAGTGAGCGTGAGTGATCTCGGCCGAGAAGCCTGTTCAGTTCCTGACACAGCTCTCGGCTGGTGCATTGACTACAGCAACCATTTTCTGAATCTTGTCCCATTTTTCTGGTGTGAATCTGTATGTTGGATTAAAGATCTGGTAACAAGTGAAAAAAGAGTAAATATAAAAGAAGTGAGAAGGTTCCCATATGAAGTAGAAAAAGATTCTCTTTCAGTGCTGGAAGTCTGACTGATGTAGCAGTGCTGCGATAAACTGATGCAGGGATCCTCGAGGTAAACAAAACGGCTGGGCAAAGTCTGGGCAGTGACATCAAACCCTGGGCAGATGGTATCTATGAAACCTTCTTCCATTGTTTGTTTTCCCGTGATGTTCCTTCAACCTTTTTCAGTTACCAGTTTTCACTCATCATATTTACAGAAACCAGTTTTGGTCAACAGAGCCCTGTTCACTCTTCCCTATTCACTAGACCTACCCTCAAGGCAATCTTTAGCCTGTAAGAGCAGGCGTTTTCATCTCATTTTTTGTTTCTTTCTCTTTTCCGTCTTTTGCCGATGATGCTTGCTGAGGCTGGCGGGAGCGTTTTCTAAGCCTTTGTTAACTCTCCTTGCGGCTGAGGCCAGAACCGGA
>NW_009643666.1:0-694 GCF_000690535.1 Cariama cristata | reverse complement strand
CCTCCATTGTGTCAAATGCTCACTGCAGTTCTGGAGTCACCTTTTCCTTTCTTCCCAGAGCCCTGCATGGGCTATGCGTTGCAACCTAAGAACATTTGCCCATTTGTCTCCACTGTTCACGTTAGATACCCACTGCTGTAATATCGTGATAAAAAGTGAAATCGACCCAAATCGAGGAAATACAGTATTTAAACAGAAGTAGATATCTTCTTGTAACTGAAATCTGATATGTGTTAATCCTCTACTTGGTATTTGCATCTTGTAAAATAGCTTAAAATGTGTCTTGTGAAGTGTCATGTATTAGTAATATAGTTGCAAGGTATTAAACATTTTGGAACTAAATACATATTTCTGCAACATACAGATTACATTTTTGTGTGTGGATCTTCACATAACTCAATATTTGATTTAAAAATGTCTTTATTCTTCATGTAACCTGTGTGATTTACGGTAGCTAGATTTAGTAAGACCAAGTAAAACATGGAAGGGTCCTCAGAAAGCTAGACTGATTTCTCTGCTTCACTGTATCTCGTCATTGGAAATTGTGGTTTTAATGTGGTTGGAAATTCTATAATTTGCCTTAATATCAACCTTCTCTGAAGATTGAACTGTTAATTATGTAAACATTATATATGTAGTCTCTTATCCACTTAATTACCCATCTAACAACCTGTTTGGAGGAAAAAAAAAAAAA
>NW_009643665.1:0-693 GCF_000690535.1 Cariama cristata | reverse complement strand
CTCACGGTACAAGCTTTCATTTGTTCAAAGCTTTCAAAGTGTATGGGAAGAGCATTCTTGTTGAAAAAAAATGCTGCTCCTCCTCCCCATCCCTCAAACACACCAGAAGATCTTTAGTCCTGTAAATCCGAGGTTGTGTTTTCCCACAAGGTGTCACCATAGATTAACGTCACTGTAGGGCTTTATCAAAAAATTTTATATTTTCAGTTTTTAAGATACAAACAAAACATTCAGATTCTCTAGATAATACTAAAAGCCTCTATTAAAGTACATAACTTTGTAATGAAGTAGATCCAATTAAAGAAAATTGCAATGGTGTAAAGCAACATCTATTTTTTGAAGCTGCATAAAAAGATCAAGAGACCGGAAAATAATTTCCTATTTTTTTTGCTTACTGCAAAAACGACTTCAAAGCTTCCAAGGACGTTTTCTTCATTTCACCTGTGTTCAGCAGTTAATTTCATATCATGAACACACCACATCAGGAATTTTCTCTCTCTCCCCTAAGTACTAGATTTTGCAACTAAGAGCCCTTGTACATTAAAAGTATAATTTCCGCTCTGATCCTAAAAATTGTTCTTTAGAGGTGAACCTGTGCTCACATGGGGTCCCAGGAAAGCCAAAAGCAGGGTCCTTGTGAATAGAAGAGCCTGTCCTTGCCCTTTCGTTGTTAAGGCTGCGATAATGAGACTT
>NW_009643664.1:0-694 GCF_000690535.1 Cariama cristata | reverse complement strand
AAAAAAAAAAAGCAAGCTGTGTTAATAATAGATGATATCTACCCAATGACAGTCACTCAAAGGATCAGAAACTGTTCTTCTAGTATGACTGAAGAAGCACAGCAGACATAACTTTATACATAGTTAAGGGTTAATTTCTGGAAATTCTGTTACTGTAGTAACCATTGGAAGCCTTTTATCACAACAAGCGGGATCAAGGTGCTTTTAGTTCATCTGCTGGAAGTTAACATATTTTACTTAAGAGTTTGCTGTGGACTTTCTGGACATGAACTTCGTCTACAATAGATGTGGTTGACACACTACCACTGTTAAGTGTGCCATCATGTAGCATTCTCACCATTTCAGTCTCAATACTATGACGGATTAGCTCTACATAGTCTTAAATCTGGTCTGCTTTCCAGCGTAGGAAAAAGGAACTTGTGAAAGTGAAATTTATGAAAAAGGGAACATGTAGCTGTTACAGAATGTAACTTAGAGACAAGCCATACACCAGGGAACAAAAGAGGTAAGACTTAATTCATTACAACCAACTCCTCCTACTATCACTAAATCACAAGCAATCCTTGTGCTAACATTGCTTGCTGCTAAGATTTACTGGGAAAATTACATAGCTTCACTAAGATTAGCTGGTCTTGATATTCTGAGTGTTCATGCAGAATTTAGTATTTCTTAATTTTCACTTTTTTGGCAGATG
>NW_009643663.1:0-693 GCF_000690535.1 Cariama cristata | reverse complement strand
ACTACACACACCTGGCGAGCGTGGGCCATCTACATGGTCTTAGCGGCAAACCTCTCTGAAGAGCAAGTGCCGAAGCAGGCTTGTCCTTCATGTGATGCCACTGAGGTTTGCAACTGCTCTTCCATGGGCTTGGACTTCATTCCCCCGGGGCTCACGGGCAAAGTGACAATGTTAAACCTGGCCCACAACAGGATAAAGCGCGTCCGATCCCAGGACCTGCAGCAGGCCGTGAACCTGAGAGCCCTGCTGCTGCAGTCCAACGAAATCAGCTCAATAGAGGAGGACTCCTTTCGCTCCCTCGGGAAGCTGGAGCTCTTGGACTTGTCAAACAACAACTTGGCTCACTTGTCCCCTGCGTGGTTTGGGCACCTTTTTTCGCTCCAGCACCTCCACCTTCAAGGGAACTCCTACAGAGACCTGGGGGAGAACTCCCCCTTCTCCAGCCTGGGCAACCTGAGCGCTCTCTACCTGGGCAACCCGCGGCTCTCCACGATAAGGCAAGGGAACTTTGAGGGCGTTGAGCTCCTTGACACCTTGTGGATTGACGGTGTCAATCTCAGTCAGTACGAGCCGGGAAGTTTGAAATCGATTAAGAAGATAAATCACATGATCGTAAACCTAAGAAATACTAACATATTCTCAGCAATTGTCAGGGACCTTCTGTACTCTGTCACTTGGTTAGAAGTGAGAGAA
>NW_009643662.1:0-692 GCF_000690535.1 Cariama cristata | reverse complement strand
TGTTTCTAGGAGCCCAGATGGATGTTTTTCTTCCAAATAACCAACTCAACAAATTCTTTAGATAGAACCTTGTTAATTAAAGCTATACTCCGGAGGGATAACCTAGAGATGCGGTTCAGTCTCCATCTCTCGTACTGAACTCCATGGTGGTTTTTGAGGTACTCCTGGTATCTCACATCAATGGTAATTTGTGCTGTCTGAGATTACATGATGTGAGCAGAATTGAAAGGAATGATGAGGAGCAGCAAGTATTCCTTCAGCCATTAACTACAGCAAGGTCTGCAGCTTCACTGTCCGCATTAAGAGCTCTTTTAATATTCCCCATCACCATCTAGTGACCTGCAAGAGAGCAACAGTTTATCTAGCCGAGAGATGCTGTCAAATTTACTGGACTGAGATGGGTATCAATATCAAAATGCTTCCAAAACCAGAACAAAGCCAGTTGCAAACTTGCACTGTCTGGCATGCCTTTACATGGTGCAACCTAGATTTCTACAGCAAATGCAAAAACAATGTGTGTTTCACCTAGGAGGAATTAAAAGGTTTTGCTTTCCTTCCTTATATATTGCAATCTTCCCACCCAGACTAGATACTTATCAAACACCTGTCTTCTGTTTTGATTGTGTCCTGAGAACATTAAATTTAAGTAGCAATGTGAAACTCCCTCTGCTGACTGGGCAGGAAATGTTTCT
>NW_009643661.1:0-692 GCF_000690535.1 Cariama cristata | reverse complement strand
TTATTGTAGTATAAGAGTGTGTGCATAGGTCACTCCATTTATCAAGTATTCCTGTTTCTTTCAAGTATGTCTGCCTGGAGTAGCAGGGCTGAAGCTGCAGTTTGATGAGAAGTAATCTCTCTTTCTTCATTGTGAATCACCACGTATACTTTTCTTTCTTGCTTCTTCTCCCACTCCTCGGTATCAGCAGACATTTTGGGGCAAGTTTGTGTTGTGATGTAAAAACTGGAATGTCAACACATCAAATTGTTGACATTTTCTAAAGCACTAAAGTCAGGACTACTGAATCTTGTTTTCTGGCACCTGTTCTGTGATGTTGGACAAATCAGTAGTCTCCCTACTTTTAAATATCTGCTGTATGTTGGTGTTTTGGGAAAAAAAATCGTAAATTATTCAAAGTGTTTCTGATCCTCAGGAAAATATACAGCAGAATCACACAGCATTAATAAATTCATCTTATTTTATAAGATGAATGTTTGTCAAAAGATCTTGTTTTTTTAAAATCGTAGATACTTTGGCAGTAGGTAAATGTGAGAACCTAAAAAGAGGTAGTTTCTCCATCAAAATAAACTTCTTATGTTCAAATCATTACAAAAATGAAAATTTCTCCAAGTTCTCAGGTTTACTGAGGCTTTAAAGTACGGTTTTGCTGCTACTTTTAATCTCAGTATCTGTGCAGACATCAAGAGCGC
>NW_009643660.1:0-694 GCF_000690535.1 Cariama cristata | reverse complement strand
CGGCTGGAGGAGGCAGATTTCTGTCTCTTGATCACGGGCATTTTCACCTTCCTCTCCCGTTCGGCTGTTGCAAAACCCAGTTCATGTTAAAGAAATGACCGGGAATCCATCTGTGCCGCTTATAGGAGGCTGCAGGGGTTCACGCTCGCCTTGTTAAGAAATATATATATTTTCAAAACTGATCTGTCCACTTACCCCAGTTTTGGTAAACTTCATCTATGAAGCATCTTCACGGAAGTCTCTGGCTGTACAATCTACATCTGAGGCCTTGTGGCCTTTCACAATTCAGACCTCACGTAGCCCTATCAGTTTTTTAAGGCTCTGTTTCCCAGATATATGATTTCAAACTAGAGCTACATAATACCTAAATGCATTCTGCAGCACGGAAGAGAAGTACATACAAGAATAATAATGAATGCTGTATATTCTGTACTATTGCATTGGTACTGTTGATACCAGAGCACTCATTTATAAGGGAAAGAAATCCAAAAGATCGTCCTCCTGAAAGATTCTACAGTCTAGAAACTAGAACTAAAATCCTCTCACACAATATTGAGATGAAGCACATGTTCCCAGGGGGTTTCACAAGACCCTTCCCCATTTTTGCTACAATCCCCAGTTGTTCTGATATGCAGACAACTTTTTCGTTATGTGGAAGAAACACAGACACAGAATGGAGTGGAGACTTCCCTCC
>NW_009643659.1:0-692 GCF_000690535.1 Cariama cristata | reverse complement strand
GAAGGGAGGAGAAGGAGCAGAAGATGGAAGCTGTTCATCCTCTCCAAGCAGCTGGTCCCAGCAGAAGGAGCCACGTACACTTCCAGTCCTCTGCACAACCCTGCAGTGTTTTTTCCTTTTGCCTGGTGGGCTCTTCTGCCCTTTACCAACTGCTGTGCTTCACCAATAATCCTGCAGTGCTTTGGATCCACTGCTGGCCAAGAAGGATCTGAACCACCCTCCTCACTATTAGCATAGTTCCTTGCTGTCTCTAATGCATTTAGAGATGAGGGCTCAATTCCTCATAGAGGTGCTCTGGGCAGCCATGGTCTCAGCAAAGCAGAGTGCTTGCTTAGACCTGGGGTGAACTGGGGATCAGTGTTCTGCATCTGTCTGTTAAACTGGGCTTCAGCCTCCCTTTGCTCATTGCGTCAAACCTCTCTGGGCTTGACACAGCATGGCCTGGATGTCAGGCAATATGATGCTCAGGACCATCAGCAGTTCCTTTCCAGCCTCTGTGCTCCTTTATCATTACTGTTTTTTTTTTGTTGTTTTCTCTGATTTCCTCTTGCTGCCTCCATGCTGTGCGTCAGACTGCAGTGAGGCTTTCTCAAGTCTCTCCCTTCACAGGCTGTTGAAAGTCTGCTCATACAGTGCAAAAAGAAAGCCAAAGCTCAGATCCAGTGTTGAATTTTAATTCTCTTGTTGGCTGG
>NW_009643658.1:0-693 GCF_000690535.1 Cariama cristata | reverse complement strand
TCTGTCAGTCATTTACCCCACCACAAATACATTGTGAAATCACTGGCCAATTTTCCCAAAATTTCACTCAAGTGAAGTCTCAAAGACATTAAGCTCTTAAAAATATCATAAAAAGCAGTGGTTGAGTAGAGGAAAGACATCAGAATAGAAGACCACACTGGCAAACACCCATTTAAACGCCTGCACTGGCTGATAAGTGATCTGAATAGTTATTTATTCGGTTTGGGCTCTGGCTGACCAGGGATCCTGTGCACAGGTCTGCCGGGCTGCAGTGCAGGGTAGCTGGGCAAGAAGTGCTAACCTAGGGTAGAAAAGGGAGCTGGGGGCTGAGGGACACAAACAAAAGTGGGGCAAAGGAACCAAAGGGGCTGTGAGAGCAGTGCCTGGGGACCACAGACAACTCAAGGACACTACAGGGCCTCCAGCCTGCGTGGTGTGGGTGAAACAGTTTTGCGGAAGGTGGGGCCATGAATGCACATCAAACTGATTATAGCAGGGGAGCTTGTGTAACGTGTGCGAAACTAGTTCTACTACATACAGAAACATTTTTAACAGCTACAGATAGGGACTCTAATTTGGGGACTTTCAGCTACCCTGGTGAGCATGCTTTCACCAATTCTATACTGAGATTAAATTCCTAAATGAAGTCAGTGTAACTGCCGTTCATTATAAACATGTGTGCTGGGTTGATTT
>NW_009643657.1:0-692 GCF_000690535.1 Cariama cristata | reverse complement strand
AGCTGTTCTGCTTTGTAAGAATAATTAAATATTCATTGGGCCAGTGAGAGAACAGAAACAATTTGATAGCCTGGGGATTAAGCCTCTCCAATAAGACGAGGATACAGAAGTAATTCAGTTCCTGATCCAACTCTGATGCCGAACGGATATGAATCTAGGGTCACGCTGACCAAATTTACCATGATCCTGGTTGCATTTTTCAGTATATCAATATCACAACAATGTTTTTTTCCTTGTCAGCCCTGCTTATTTCTTTATAGAAACTGGTATCATATCAGCTTTTGTAGTGGTGAATGTCTGTTGACTGGAGTTATCCCTATTTTTTATTGAGACCAGAACTGGGTCTTTAGCAATCCATCTTTGTCCCGGGATAGTCCTTCTGAACCCCCAATTTGATACTTAGTGATGCAGTGATGTAGAAGTACATCTTGATTATAGTGCTGTTATAGGAAACATTTTTTACTGTATGTCCAGTCTATGGTGGTAATCTGGAGTCATACATTAGGAGGGAACTGTAAACCTTTATGATGACATTAATAAACCCAATAGTTTCTGTCATACCTTAAGAAACCAGAAAATCACCACTAAACATCCATTCAAATGCAATGCTGTGTTAAGAAACATCAGTTCTATTCCGAATTCAACCGACCAAATGACAAACTCATTCCTGAGCTGTTTTGGTTTCTTTTGGT
>NW_009643656.1:0-691 GCF_000690535.1 Cariama cristata | reverse complement strand
TGCCTACTGTAATGCAGTCAAAAATTTCAGATCACATCCAGGAGGGCTTAAGGTCACACCAGCGTGACCTGCAAGTGTGCTACCAGAGGACTTGGAGCTTTATTTCACTTCCAGAATGGAGAGCAGAGCACAAATTGTCAGGGAATCATTCAGATTACAGAAAATACTTCCAAATTTCAGAATGTGTTATTGCCTGAAATGACTGTGTGTTTCCATATCCTGTTAATGGCACGACCTTGCTGAGACCTGAGACACAACCAGCACAGCTACCCAACCATCATAAGACGTTCACATCTATTGTTCTTTGCTACTGCTTTAGTTACTCATGGATTTTTTTAAAAAACAACAACCATCTTAATGAAATGTCAATGTATTAAAGGATCTGCATAATAGTAATTGAATTTAAAACACAAGTGACTGGTAACAATGTTAGTAAAAACATTAGCAGAGCAACTCCTTATCGTACACTGCATCTCTTTACCCCTTTTCCTATGTTTTGTTTATGACTCTATTTTCTATTTTTGCAGTTGCAAGCCAGAAACAGACAGCATACTGCACTATATAATTAGGAATGGAGAAGTCCCTGCAGCCTTTAGACTGTTAGAAGAAAATATATTTAGAAGTTTGAATATGTTCCTATTCACATAGTTTCAATAGAGGACACATCAGCATTTGCTTTTTTTTTTTTTTT
>NW_009643655.1:0-691 GCF_000690535.1 Cariama cristata | reverse complement strand
AAAAAAAAAAAATTTAGGATACTGAGTTGCCTGAAAGAGAACCAGAAATCTCAATGAGATTGCAGAATAATAAAAGCCATAAAAAATTTTCCTTAAATAGGTGGATGAGTGTCATCATTCCATTTCTAAAAGTTCAATAAATGGAGGCACAGGCTTCACAGAGGGTGAACTTAGGGTCACATACCAACCTGGCAGCTCAGCCCAGGGTGAAGCACAGTCAGCCTGCTTTCTCTGGAATGAGCTGGCAGATAATGCCAGAATATCTTCCTCTCTGTCCTTCAGGGCATTTGCAGTCAAGGAAGGTCAATGGAGGGACAGGAATTTCAATTGTACCACTATCAAAAGTATGCATAATCTTCAGTTTCATTTTTTCTGCTACTCTTTGCTTGGGAGCAGAATGTAGGAAATTGGTGAAACCATCTGTGGTAACCTACTAGATTGATGTCTGTATCTTTACTATGTACTCTAGCACTGAACTTGATTTAGATCTTGTCTCCAAAGGAAGGAGATTTTTGCACTAACTTGCGTTGGTTTTAAGCCAGTTTCATTAAGTTAATGAAGAATCTGTATATGGATACCTCCATATTGCTCTCCATCTTCTTTTTAGTTTAGGACTAACTTTTCTTTCTAATGAAACCAATGTAGCTTTGTCTTTAAGACAGATAACAGCCTGCTAGTTCAAACAGTGATT
>NW_009643654.1:0-691 GCF_000690535.1 Cariama cristata | reverse complement strand
AACAGCACCTAAAAGGTCTACACCACATCCTTACTGCAAAAATCCTGTCGATACCCAAGGACTGACAGTGTGGAACAAGGAACACGCTGCCAACCGCACCTGTACATCAGGATATCTACAACAGATAATTAGAGGAGTTCAACTCTCCATAACGCAACCCGGTCACTAACCCAGTTTAAGAAGAACTGCTTAGGTGATTCGAGGTGCTGGTGCCCCTTTTGGAAGAGGAATGCTACTTATATCTCTACCCTGCTGTTTCATTTATATCATCTCGAAACATCAAATAAAAAACCATAGCCTGGCAGTGCAGGCATTCACACAAATACAGTAAGAGACTGGCCTTGAAAAGACTCCCATCTGCGACAAGCACAAATGAAAACACAGAAATTAAATGTGTTGTCAGTATATACCCATAAAACCTGTGGAGCAGGGAGCCCTGCTGCCACAGACATAAAGCCTATTTTGAATTGAAATACAAAGACATAGTCTTTCCTAGATTTTTCTCTGCCTTCTTCCCTTTTTGGAAGTTTTTTAAATGTATACTGCAGGGTACATGGCAAGGTAATGCAAGAAAAGGTGAAAATGTAACATTTAACATGGAAGTTGACCTTACTGTTCATTTATTCTCTGTGCAACATAGAGGGAACTGCTAGTTTTTGTTGAGCACTAGTCAAGTATTACACAAAAAAAA
>NW_009643653.1:0-691 GCF_000690535.1 Cariama cristata | reverse complement strand
TTTCCAAGGAGGTGCTCAGAGATCGTACCGAGCAGCTCCGGTACCAGCGAGTACATAGAGGTATTAATGCAAATGAAGTCTGCTTTCCCTGCTCTATTTTTCTGTTCTCTAATCCAGTTTGGTTTCTGGTTTTCAGGTACAGTTGCTGTATTAATGAGAGTCGTGACAGTATCCAGGGCAGTACAAGAGGCTGTCAGCAGCTCCCTGCCAGTGGTGAGCAGTGTTTAGTCCCCTGAAATACTGGTCTGCAGTCAGGATGCTGCACTGATGCTTTCTTTTTTTGCTGCACCGAATTCCTGAGTTTCACAGCGTTTAGGTATTAAACTGAGAGGGCTGTCTGGTCACAAAAAACTGGCTCAGCCCCGGGGAGGAAGAGGCTGCCATGAAGCATGTTGGTGGGATTCAGAGGTTATGACGATGTTTTGTGAATATGGGAATGTCAGAGCTTTCTGATTTGTACTACAAAAAGGAAGAAGTGTGAGGCAGAGAGAAAGCGCTGAAAGCAAGAGCAGTGTCTTGCAAGGCCCCCTCACATGAAACTCAGTGTAAAAATGTGTTTCTCTAGTAGGCTGGAAGAGGTGCCTCTGGCTTACCCTGCAGACCGCAGCGAGGGCACAGAGGCTGGTGCCGGAGCTGGGAGCGCTGGTGCTGGCAGCGGTCCGTCCCTCCTGGCCACGCACTGAGGCTGCCC
>NW_009643652.1:0-691 GCF_000690535.1 Cariama cristata | reverse complement strand
CTCTTATAAGTAGCATTAAGTGTTAATCACAGCACTGGAAAGAGCCTGGTAAGGGGTTTTGGAGACAGGGAGCGCAGGCACAGAGGGCAACCAGCCACGCCGGTGCGCCAAGCACTACAGGGAAAAAGAAGCACAAGCTGGATGGGAAAAGAGAGCCTAGAGAAAATTCCTTTGCAGGGGTAAAGCCCCAGGCAGGACTGTGCAGGTGAGCCCTGTGAGTTCAGGTAGAATGGGGATTGGGCATGCTGCCTGGCAAGCATGGAGAGCAACCAAGAGAAGGGGGTTTTGCAGCTTTTGCACATGCAGATCTACCTCGATGAGCCCAGAGTAGCCCAGGAGAGGGGAAGCAGCCCCCTGTGACCTATCTGCAAATCTACAGATGGTAGATGTAGGGGCAAAAGAAGGTTCAGTAATGCTAAGGGAGGCTCCTCTCACAACAAGCCAGCATCCAGCAATGCTGAGGGAGAGATTTCCAAATGTCAGGAACTAGATGAAAAAGCCTGTCCAAGAAGAGACCACAAGGCTGGGCTGAGTAGCCGTGTATCAAAGCCAAAAAGCTTTGCTTGGGAGGTAACACAGAAGTAGCTCAGAAGAGTAAGATCTGGATATCTAGGAGGGACTTGTGTGTAAGACGCTTGATGTATTCATATCCATCACATCCACTGCAAGGTGTGGAGTCTGGTCTGTGTCT
>NW_009643651.1:0-691 GCF_000690535.1 Cariama cristata | reverse complement strand
GCGGGGATCCAATAGGAGCCTGCCAGTGCCTACAAGGCAGCTACTGCAACGGCTGATGGATGGGAGCTGTGGTCATACATCGAACAGGCAGTTTGTGCCCGGCTATGTGAACAAAAATGATCACCCTGAGCGTGTCTACGCATGGGAGCAGGGGTCCAGAGAGGCTGTGAAATGGCTGTCCTAAAGGTACTTTAGGAGCCAAAGGGACAAAGCACTGGTCAGCTGTATGAGGCTGCTGGAAGCAGAAGGATGCACTCTCTGAGTGCCTGAAATGCCTTGGGACCAGAAGGGTTGTTGTAGAGTAAAGTGGAAGCAAGGAGAGAAGAGATTGCGTGTGAATGTTTGAAGAATGTGCAAAGAGGCGCATTTTAGGCGAGAGCCACAGAGAATGTGAGTTTTGTAGGGAAGAGTGGAATTCCCTAGGGGCTCTCCCCTGCAAGCTTCTGTTCTAGGCCTCCCCACGTGCTACTGGTGGCAGCATGGGTACGGCCATTTGTCCTTGTGCGCAGAGAGAGATCTGGGAGGGCAGCAAGCGCTGGTCAGCGGGCTGAGCAGAGCCCCAGAGGGGCAAGAAACCTCCATTTAGGAGAGGAAAGGAGATGAAGTGAGAGAAGCACTTGTCAGGAGTGGGACTCGAACCCACGCCTCCCAGGGAGACTGCAACCTGAACGCAGCGCCTTAGACCGCTCGG
>NW_009643650.1:0-691 GCF_000690535.1 Cariama cristata | reverse complement strand
TCTTGAAATGCAACCCCCAAAACACAGCAGCGATCTCAGGAGGTCTTACCAGCACCAAATGGACAAGAGGGATTATTTTGGGTGTCTTGCTGATAAATTTCCGATCCACTTGTGTGCATAAACATATATACAAACTAAAGTGACTCCTTACTGAAATTTGTGTGCTACATGCAACCATGCTGATTCACCTGAGCTTTCAGCAAGAGCGAGAAATAGCTAAGGTAGAAAATGTTGTAGCCATCCAGGTTCTGATGGTAATTCAGATTATGAAATCCCACCCTTCAGATAACAGGTGTTGCCACTGTAATCACTCTGCTTTCTTAAGGCCTTGAAAAAGGTGAAACATTTAAACGTCACATTCAAGTAATTATGACAGCACAAGCGAATACCTCAAACAAGGACACACATGGAGACTCAAACTGCCCCAGCAGTGATTGCTTCCAGCTCTGCTAAGCCCCTGGCATACATGATTATATAAATTACTGTTGGTTCACGTCTTGTGGACAGTCCTTGAAGTTCAACAGCAACATTGTTTTAAGAACAACAATGCATCGATTACACAGTTTAAGTTTTAAAAATAACAGAGAAACAGAGACCTACTGAATAACTGTAATTTATCTAAACTGAGTCCCAGTGAAGAGAAGGTTTTTCTATTTATCATACCATATGTTTTGATTTTGAAGACTTTTTT
>NW_009643649.1:0-691 GCF_000690535.1 Cariama cristata | reverse complement strand
TAACAATGTCTCTGTGTTCTTCCTGGGTTTCTTTCCTTATTTTCCTCTTCTGTAAATCTGTTTGGAATCTAAATTGTTGTCATATTGCAGTAAATATGTATATATTTCTTCGCAGGTACAGTGGTGGCACTCTAGTTTATACTATATCTTTCATCTTTATTCTTTGGAAATTTGGATAATCTGATCTTTAGGCATACTTAAAGCTTTCCCTTTTGCCAAGCAGAAGCTGTATGAGTTGAGGATTGGAACCATTTTTATTGCTTGGACTTCAAAAGCTATCCATTTGCGTATAAAATATTATTCTGCAATAAGAAGAGGTTGGTGTGAAAATGTTGATATGGGTAGCCGTCATTTTTGTAAACAGATACTGTGTTGAAAGCATGTGTTTTCCTTCATAATATGTATTTAGTCTCTTCTGGGCACTGTGCTTACAAAATAGATAGCAAATATATAAGGGTATAATAATTAACAAAACCAAAAAAACTTTGATATGATTTGATTTTAGTAAGGAATTTGATGCTACAGAATAAATAGCGCAGCAGTAATCAGAATATAACTAAGTGTTGTCAGTTTCTATGTCAGAGATGTTACTTAGAAATGATGAGAGATGAGGCTGTGTGCCTCATAAGCAGGGTTGGTAGTATGCTGCTTGACATCCGGTTACAATATCCCTTTTTTCAGGGCCCAGATG
>NW_009643648.1:0-691 GCF_000690535.1 Cariama cristata | reverse complement strand
AAGTCCTGGTGCCAATCCACCAACAGTTCTTTACCCTCCATGCTTACAACATCTCCTGGACCTTTGGAGACTGCAAATTGCGGTTTGGTAACCATCATCTAAAACAACACGCAAAGCACCACAAAAAAAGAAGTGACTACCCAGCATATGCATATTTTTACAAATCCTCCAATTTCCTCCCTTCTGGTGTTAAGCAGGCACATAGTAGAACAAACAAAATATCCAACTGACAATAGATTTTTCTGTCTAGGTAATTTGAAGATGCAGAATGATGAAAAAGACCGAACCCTTGGGGCAGGGAGAGACTGTTCTGAGTGAAGAGCCCTAGAGAAGGCAACGCTACAGAGAGAAAGGAGGGAAGTAAAAAGGGGATGAAGCCGTCAGTTCTGGCAGAAGGAAGCAGCTAAGAAATAAACTTCCAAAACCGAGAGTAAAGCCCAGGATGGAACAAATCAGAGAGAGTCAAAGCCAGGCTGTTCTTGAATTTGCACGCACCCTCTAAAAGGCCTGCCCGGGATAGTTGATCAGAAATAAAACCCGAAGGCTTGAATTTATTCAAGCAGTGAGCCTTACTTATTTTGTGCACAACCACCAATATGAGTTTGAAGGACCAAAATTCCACTTTACTGCTTTTAGAAAACCTATACTGCTTAACTCACTGTGCATCCTGAGCAACACAGGTACACTTAAG
>NW_009643647.1:0-691 GCF_000690535.1 Cariama cristata | reverse complement strand
CCCTGCCGGCAACAGCTATCTTCAGGTACGGTGTTGTGCACTCGAAAGATGAACTCCTTGAAGTCTCTGAGCAGTTTGGGTGGATTTTCTTCCTTATTTCCCTGGTGTGTGTTGGTGGGCAGGGTTTACTTCGGGGCTCTGATAGCGAGTGGGTTGGTGCAGGCTGTGTCCAGGGGGAGGAAACTGCTGGTGCCTTTGTGGGAAGGAAGATGGGGAGCGCTGTCTGCTCCCTGGGATTAGGCGCTGGGAACGTGGTGGTCGCTGTGGCCGGAGTCCTGCTCTCTGTGGGGCGACGGACAAGCCTTGCCCTTGGCCGGGGCAGGTGAATGTTGTCCGAAGCCCCTTGCCCTTGCTGGGGTGCTGCTGAAGGGTCAAAGCCCGTGCTGGGGCCCGCGACTTTGAGCAGAGGGGTGTGAAGGAGGCCTCCCTCTCGCCCCGCAGAACGTGTACGCCCCGGAAGAGGACCCGGAGCTGAAAGTGGAGCGCTACGAGCGTACGTTTGAGCAGAACGAAGACCTGGGCCTGAACGACATGAAGACAGAGGGCTACGACTCGGAGGGAGCCTCGTGCCGGTAGCCGGGCACAGCCGGACCCCTTCAGCCTCTTCCCCCGGCGGCTCCGGGGACCAGGACTTGTTCGGGGCCGGGGCCCCTCTCCCCTTCCCGGGGCGCTTGGGCCTGCCCCCGGGGAA
>NW_009643646.1:0-690 GCF_000690535.1 Cariama cristata | reverse complement strand
GTTCATGTCTGTAGTTGTTCCTGGGGCAGTCATCATCGGGAAGGTGGCGAAGGCCACCCTGCAGGAAAAGGCCTCCGGGCCCGCGGGCTCCACGAGGCCAGGGCTCTGCCGGCACGGCCCTGTGGCACCGCCGGGGCAACACGGCCTCTGCTTGCCAAGACGTCCAACCCACACCCGGTTGCGGTGCAAGAACTTGTTTGACTGGACACCAGTTTATTTTAATCTAGGTTATCTATTACTGATATGTTAAACAATTTAAAATATTGCCACAGCTACCAGGCACTGGCTGGTCTTAAAGGCAGGGTAAGAATCCTTGGAGTGTTTCATTCTTTATAAATATTTCAGTGAGCTGGGCTCCTCAGGCTTCTCTGGGAACATCACAAACTAATTTCATTCCCACAATCAACTTTAGAGCACATTTTATTCAGTAATTTACGTTTTTCAGAGTTTTCATTTGTATTAATAACTGATCACTCCTATGAAACACGCTTTCCCCTAAGACTGATGTTTCTTCTGTAGAGACCAATTAAATAAGACATTGTTTTCTTCAAGGACCCAGTGCTTTTAATTACTAGTAAAATTATTTGCAAGCAGTTGGCCTTGTAAAGAGGTTTCTAAACTACAGAAGTTTTGCCTTCAAAAGCTTTCTGATTTTTGTTGTTGTTGTTGTTGCAGAGTCCACTGCTGACC
>NW_009643645.1:0-691 GCF_000690535.1 Cariama cristata | reverse complement strand
CCGCAGCCCTGGGGCAGGGACCGACCGGCTGCAGCCTGGCCGCAGAAATTAAACCGTTTTGCTTCTAAGGAGAAGCCAACCACGAACGGATCGATGCCGTGAAAGGAAGAAAGCCTTCGCAATTCCATTAGACTGTCACACCCCTCCTAGACGTCCCAAAGCAGGCTCTGGGGATGAGGGATGCTCCTCTCACCGTACCCTGATCTTACCTGGGGCTGCTCAGACCTTCCCCGTGGGTCTCCCTTCGGCTGGGCAGCATCACGGCTCCGACCACGGAGGAAAACTTTGCAAGAGAGAGCGGAAAATCACCCCTGCCCTTTGCGGTGAGAAGGAGATTTCTGCTCTGCGTCTGAGCCGGCCTTTGGGCACCAAAGCTGTGACAACCTGCACGTGGACGTGGGCTCAGCTAGCCAAGATATCTTAATTTAAACCGTTGCTTAAAATGGCTCCATGTGGCCTGAGCAGGATCAGGGCTGCTTGGGCAGGATTTAGCATCTTTAGCTGAGGAGCTGCTGGGAGCCCTGGGCTGTATTTTTAGACTTGTCTCACCTCAGTAAGATGCTGCTGCCGGAGCAGCCCCCATCAGCTCAGCCAAAACTCCCCCCAGCTCCCTTTATACGCAGGTGAATTTGCTGATCAGATAAACCTGGGGCACTCCCCCTTCAGCCAAGGGGGCAGATACCTGTAACCC
>NW_009643644.1:0-690 GCF_000690535.1 Cariama cristata | reverse complement strand
TTTTTTTTCACTGCTTAATTTAGGAAAAGCTTGGTGGAGCAAAGACCTTTCCTTCTAAAACTGAAGAAACCGTGTGCCTGAAGCGGTTTAAGAAGGGAAGAACCAGTGATGAGGATGAGTAAAGAAACATCCTGGCCTTTGCAGCTAAATTTGTTTGGTGCTCTAAAAATAGTGGCTTGCAAGAACTTCGGGGAAGGGGGGCAGGTTTGGGTGGGCATGATGCGTGACTGTTGAGAACTAATCTACAGAGAAAGGAGCAATCCATTTAAAAATGGATGACCTTAGGTAAAGAACAATATATAAAATAAAGGGATGCCAGAGATAACTAAGAAGGTAATCCCATTGGGTTTATCCAGTGAGCATTAAGAGTTGCGTGAGGTAACCGACAGCGCCTTGTTTTGTCTTGGCTTGCTGTTGTGCTGGAGATGTGAAACACCACATGAAGGTGTCTCTTCTTGCAGCAGAAGCTGTTTGAGGGAACAGGCAAGAAAACTGTTAAGACTCAAAACTGTTTACTCAGTTGTGAAACAGCGCAAGATCTTAACACGCTTCACTGGCATATTTTGTTATAATGTAAGTTGATACATGAGGAAAAATGCTGTTTCATAATTAAATAGGAGAACAAGCTAAAGGAAAAAAGTAGTGGGAACAGTGAAGGATTTCAGGCTATCCTTTTCTGAATCTGCAAGA
>NW_009643643.1:0-690 GCF_000690535.1 Cariama cristata | reverse complement strand
TGGGTGCAGCAGGGGCTGTTGGCATGTGCCGAGCTCATGTGGCTGGCTCTTCCTAGAAAGTTCTGGGCTCACCACCAGCTTCGTGTGACTTTGTTGCTGCTGTCTCTTATTGCTAAGCCTGCGGTGCGTTCTGCAGGGCTGGTTTCTGGTTCTGCCTCTCTTTAATCTTTCTAATCTGCTCCTTCCCATTGTGCCCCAACAAATCTTTCTTGTGTGGAGTATTTTAATTCCCGATTCTTCTTGCATAAGGGCAAGAAGTGAAAACCCTTTTTTCCTTTCATTTAAACCTCTGCTTCTGGTGCTGATTCATGTCTCCAGCTGTGTTTGCCCTGGTTGATTTCTTGCTTCCAGTTCCTTAATGTCTTCTGCATCCACTCACACGTGCTCAGCTTGGTTCTGTTGGCTAAAGGATGCCCTCGTTAGGGAGAGGAACATAAAACCAACCAAACTGTAATGTCATTTTTTCAGTTCCCAGCTGCATGGGCTTCGAGATAAGCTGAACATCATACAACATACGAAAATGTAGCTTTCTGATCAGAGGGGGTGTGCAAGAGCCATACTGGGAGCCAGATAAGTTGTCTTGGCTGGCTGCATTTAGTTAGTTGGCTGCCATTTGGCCCTTATTAAGTTAAATATTTATTTAAGTTAAAGAGATTATTTAAATATTATTCAAATATTTAACACCTATAA
>NW_009643642.1:0-689 GCF_000690535.1 Cariama cristata | reverse complement strand
GCTCTTCTTGTCTGTTTAGGAAAATATTGCCTACCTCCTTCCCCCTCAACAAAAAACCGAAATCGTGGGAGAAAACATGGTATGCCTGGTACGAAGTAGCCTCCCGGGGACTTGTGCAACTTTGGCTTGCCTCTACTTGACCGTTTCCTTTGGCTACGCCTGTATAGTGTTTAAGAAAATGGAATCCCCCAAAAGTACCGTTCTGTCCATCGCAGCCACGGACAGCAATGCTGAGCCAGAAAGAGGACACAGTTTGAGACGGTACCTGTCATAAATAATGAGAGTGCAAAACAGAATTACCACGTCATACTTTTAAATGGTCTGGCAGCTGAGGGGAGTCCGTTACTCTAGATGCCTTCATCACCCGTATGCAAAATACTGTTAGCAGCAGCGAAGACTGGGGCCAACTGTACAGAAAATCTCCTTATGAACAAAAAGTAGAGTTGCAGTTGAGACAGCTGACAAAATTAAATACATGCTTTGGGCATCTGTAGTAGGAAAGCCATCCCTGTTCCCCACAGATAACCCCAAAGACTTCTTTGCTGCATCCATGTTTCCATCTGTTTGCAGTCGGTGGTACCTCCCAGTGTCAGACCTCTGGGTTTATAAGACGGGTATCTGAAACTGGATGAAGCCAGTGTCACTGTGATGTGAGAAAATGCATTCAGCTGGCAGTTTTTAATAAGAAG
>NW_009643641.1:0-688 GCF_000690535.1 Cariama cristata | reverse complement strand
ATGAGTAAGGTTTCTTCCCCATGTGTGGCGCAGAGGCACTCTGAGACTGAACCCATGGAGACCAGAGCCTCAGACACTCTGAAGGTATTTTTCATCCCATGGTGAGTTTCAGAACAAGCAGAAAATAAAGAAAAACAGTCACTTGCTCACCTGCTAACGACTGATTCCACCTTCTCCAGGCAGTGTTGGAACCTTACACCTAGCTGGAGGAGGGGTTTATCTTTACATATCCTGGAAAGGTAGACATTAGAGAACATCATGAGTCGTATGAACTCTTGAGGGAGAGCAAATGCTATTTTCCGTAAGAAAAATCAGGAGAACTGGATGGGACAGGACTATGCTGGTGCATGAAGGCTAACCACCCATCTCTGAAAAGGTTCCAAAGCCAGCCTAATCTGGGCACCCCTTTTCCCAAGGGAGATCAGGAACATGGTATCCTTTCCGCTAAACCTTCTAAGGTGTGCGACCACAAACCCTCTAAGCACTTAGACCTGCCAGACATTGGGTCAAACTTGCTTCGTTGGCTAACGGCTTATAAATGCACTGGAGACAGTAAATAAAGAACAGAAGATCAAGTTCAAGTGCTGGCTTCAATCCCATTTCCTTAAAAGTATCAGGCTAAAAGAAAATATCTAAAAGATAACAGAACTTGAGGTGCTACTTACGTGATCTCAGTAATGTTTCCACA
>NW_009643640.1:0-656 GCF_000690535.1 Cariama cristata | reverse complement strand
GTACAGTAGAAGTCTGGGAGCTGGAAACCACCTACAGGTCTTAACATCGATAGACACAGATTCAGCATCTTGCAGACATAAGAAAACCCAATACCTGGAGCTGGAGGTGTACGCAAAACAACTTCCCGGCTCCAAGGGCTACACACGGACCCTTTATATCCTCGAACTCTAAAGGCATAGCTGCTGTCGTCATCAAGATCAGATATTACTTTGCTCTTGCTGCAAACTTCGATCTCCTGCCACGTTGCACTCTCCTCTTCTCTATTAAGCTTACGATATTCAAGAACATAGGTATCAGGTGAGTCTGTCTTCCCAGGGCATTCCCAACTGATCAGAGCTTTGTTGTACATTCTGCTCTGCTCTTCGTTGATTTCTGGTATTTCTAGACCTAGAATGCCAGAGATTCAGGAGAAAAAAACCTCAAATTTAGATACACGTTGTTTTAGAATTAACCACACAAGCCTTTTATTGAGTGGCTACAGCACTCTGTGTGCGTATGGGAAATCTGACTCACTCAGTTAAAGAGTGCAGATGAGGGTGGTTCTGTTCATAAACTTAAATAAATCCCTTACTGTCTGTTTTCACTTTGAAAATTGTATTATTTATTTTTGCTGGCAGCTAAAAAAAGTATAGAAACCTATTCCTTTCTGTCATGC
>NW_009643639.1:0-687 GCF_000690535.1 Cariama cristata | reverse complement strand
TGAGTCCCAGGTGTAGATGCTACCTGCTGCATCTGAGCAGCTAGGGATCCTGCCTCTTGGATCTTCCTTTCCTCACCACAGGTGATGAGTAAGCAGCATGCTTGGTCCAAAAGTGCCACAAATACTGAACTACTGACCCCTTAACCCAGCTTCACCTTCCTAAAACTTCTGTCCAGCTGGGATGCATACCTGAAGGTTCTCACTGACTCTTGGTGGAGACCACTTAGTGCCTGTGAGTGGTTTTGGGGTGCTGGACCTCCAGTATCTCTCTTCTAAGCACCTCTGGAGGATGTCAGCCTCCTCAAGTCTGGGTCTCTTTTGAAGCTCAAGGAAATACTACCTGGTCTTAGTGTGGCATAAAGGTAGTCTGCTCAGATGCTCACGCGTTTTCCGTTCAGATAGGACAGCAGAGTCTGTTGCATCCAGACAAGGAAGCAGCTGGGTGAACAACCCAACTGGTGACAGTGGTACAAGGAATTGCCACAGGGCTGGAGGGCAGCTGTGTGCTGCTGCTGAAGGGATTATTTTAGCCACCTGCTGTGCCTCTCACACACATACATGCTCTGAAGTTCTCCAGGGTTCACCCTGTGCTTTCATTTGGAATTCATCCCTGGTAGACAGCACCTTCTCAGAAAGGAGAGGAACTGAGTGTGGAGAGATTGTGGCTCTGGGTACAAATCCATGGAA
>NW_009643638.1:0-658 GCF_000690535.1 Cariama cristata | reverse complement strand
GCCTTAGGAGAAATTTGCTGAATCTGGAAAGCTCCTTAATCTAGTGACAAGAAGGTAGAATAAAGTCCTAAAACTGGAAGTGTGCATAAACACATTTGATATAGAAATAAGCTGCAAGCTGTTAATAAACGGTGTTATTCATCACAGCAAGTTAACCCGGGAGGCCGTGGAAGTTCAGTCACTGGTGGGAAACTTCCTGAAACTTCTGAAATTTGGAAGGAACTTGAAAGTTCACTAGTGCGTCCCTGGCTGCTGCGTGCGGGCTGCCTCAAGCCCTGGGCTTTCACAGCGCTGGCTGTTTCCAGGCATCAGGGGGGTGTCCAGGGTGGTCAGGAAAAGGCATCATTTCGCTTGTACTTTTTCCCCCACTAGAAATTTGGAATTTCTTTTTTGAGAGATCTTGAAACTGATTTTTCTTCTTCTTTCTAGGTAAGAAACTTTTTATTCTCAAATTTTGAGCTTTCTTACAGAATGGTGTTTTATCTTAAGACCATCACTTGAAAAATCAGCTTTTAGTCTTCTGATCAATTCATCAGCTGTAAAGATTTCAATTTCTTGTTTGTGTCCTGTTCTGTTTGTATTTGATTTTTCTGACTTAGCCTTTAAGTTACTTGGGGGTAGGATGTGCTCAGTGGCCAAGAAGGCCAACAGCATCCTG
>NW_009643637.1:0-689 GCF_000690535.1 Cariama cristata | reverse complement strand
GGCAGAGTGACTTGATCAATCCGTACCTTCCCTTTTCCCCCTGAAGTTTTCTGTCTATTTGAACATACTTCAAAAGTAGCACGTTCATTAAATCCACTCTTTTTTTCACAAATGTATATACCATATCTGCAGACAAAATATTGCATTTTACCATATCATCATCAGGTGCATCTTGCCCTCATTTCCATTGGAAGGACTGAGTGGAGTAATGTGCAGTATAAATGAACATGTTCCAGTAGTCACATTTTCTCTCAGCTATATTACAATCTTAATGTTCTCTTGGCTAGTCTTAGAAAAGCTGATTGTTCATTTATCTTGTCAGAGTGAATGCTGAAGCTATTTCTGCTGTTGGCTAAAAAAGATGCATCACATTCTTCCTTAACGCTTCCCTCTTTTGTGGTGTCAATACTCTTAAAATAGTTCAAAGCTTTTGGACTGGCTGCCAGAAAGAGCGTTGTTGGTAGTGGAGCCTGTGCTTCCTGCTCTAGCAGTCCTTCTCTAGCTTGCTTTCTTCCACAGCTGAAAACATCCAGCTAGTGCTGCCTAAAGATTAAAATGTTAAGGAAAATGAGCCAACAGTTGGTAGTAAAACAGTCATTAATTAGGTGTTTTGTTTTAAGTATGTGTTAATCAGACAGTCCTGTGCACGCGCACAATGACGCTAGGAAAGATCTGTTGTAGTCAGGAGT
>NW_009643636.1:0-689 GCF_000690535.1 Cariama cristata | reverse complement strand
CTCACAAAATAACAGGAAGACAGACTTCTACACTTTTAGCTCACAAGCAGTGTTGTATACACTGTGGATCTGAATGCCTGTATGCAGTAACAAAAGCAGAAAAATTACTTAAGAAACAGGAATGGGTTGTAAATGGTTCTGCATTATTTCTTTCATGACTGTAGCACCCCTTTTGCCTGGGCGGAACACAAGGGAGTCTATCATTCTTCACTGCTGCAACGCCAAACAAAAATATTCCTCTTTCCCAGATTCTTTAATTATCAGCTCAACTGGGAATAAACTAGTTGTATCACAATCACCAAATGGACAATGGTTAAATAATTATACTATAACTTTTTGCCTTTTAGTAAACTTAACAAAACTTTTCAAACAAGTTTTTCCTCCCTTTCTTGTACTACAATGTAACTATTTTCATATAGCATACAAAAAAGTATACAACTTCTCAGCAACTGAAAAAAATGGAAAAAGATCATTCAGTGTCTGTTTTCACACTAATATTCAGACAATTAAATAGTGCATCATCTGCAAAGCACTTCACTGACATATAAACTATATTTTAGTTATTATATCACTAATTTAACATTAGCTACAGTTAAAACTGAAACAGTTACTGTGTTCAAATCAGCTGGCATTGTTGTGACAAGTGGACTGGGTGGAAGATGACTGATCACATTTTCTCTTTTTTTTAA
>NW_009643635.1:0-687 GCF_000690535.1 Cariama cristata | reverse complement strand
TCAAACTCCTATGACTTTTTTCTTGTCCCAGCAGAGATGGCCGTTTGGAAACCTTGCTTTTCAAGACACTAAAGAAAAAGGTGTCTTTTCAGAGGCATCTCTAACTCCAGGAAATAACTAACTACAGTTGTGCTTTAGCTAGCTCTGCATCGGTACTTCTGTCATATGTGTCACATGAAGCATGTGTAGCTTCACTTATAAATGAAGAAAGGCAGCAGAAATCTCAAATAGCCCAGAGTTCCAGGAGGTGCAGTTCCAGCAGCTCTGTGAGAGCCACCCTTAGGAGTCCGTTCTTGCATCTTTAACAGGGAGAACTCGGGAAATCCGCTTCAGATGCGTGGTTTTCTCTCTTAGGTGGACAAGCTCCGAATGCAAGGCGGGACGGCGAGGGGACAGGAGCGAATGCCTGCTGGAAGGATGGTCTTGTCAGGGCAACGGCTCTCCGGGGACGAACAGGCCCTGTGCGATGGCGGCGGCGTCTGACAAGGACAGTGGAGGTTCATGGCCGAGTTTTCATCCCAGCACCGCCAGCCTACGAGGGCCAAAGCCTGCATTTCGAAACAAACCCTCTGTTACGGTGCTCTGGCTGAACCCTCATTTACTGTTGCTTTGGCCACGTCCCCCGTGTTTCAGCTCTGGATGTGACACGGTTGGACCCAATGATCTTCAAGGTCCTTTCCAACCTAA
>NW_009643634.1:0-688 GCF_000690535.1 Cariama cristata | reverse complement strand
CCACCTCCTTGGCATGGGATAAGGCAGGAGATATAAAGATGATGTGGTTTTTTTCTTGTTTAATTATTCTGCCCTAGGTCACCTCTTGACAGGGGAGGCACAAATCAACTCCTTTTTGGCTCTTTGTGGTTTAGATTCAGTAATCCTCAGTAATCCTGGGTGAATTGCAGCTTGAAGAATAACATTACATCTGCATAAATTGCCTCAGGATTTTTTGCTGCGTCCAGTATTTATCTTAATTTTCTGTCTTAAACTGTTGAGTGCTACTGCTGTGCGTGAGGAAGGTGTCTCAGAGCTGTAACCTTTGAGATTAAAGCTGTGGTTGTCCTTAAATGTTTTCGGATTATGCAGTGACTCATATTGATATGTTCTCTTGAGCGTCTCTTCATAGTCCCATACTGTCCTTTCACTGCTGCTGTTTTAAAGATTCACACATGAAAATAAAGTTTTAGGTTTATAGAAGAAAAACTTTTTGTTACAGAAGTGCAAGTGCTCAGTCAGTTCTTTATTTTATGCCAGCGTAGCTTTGTTTCCTCTCTACTTCCTCTCCTTCTTTTTGGAAATCCAACAAGAATCTTGATTACGCAAGTAGAATGCACGATGTCCTTGTCAGTGACAAGCCACCTGTCAATTAAATAGAAACAGCTCCATCATGAGAGGACAATAAGTGCCCCCATATTTCACAAGC
>NW_009643633.1:0-657 GCF_000690535.1 Cariama cristata | reverse complement strand
GTTTAAGACTGCCCTGTAGATAAGTGGATTTCTTCTGTATGGCCTAGGATCTCATCTTTGACTTTAGTGACGCTCTCCGCTGGGAAATCATGCTTTTGGAGAGCAACGAGCCTCTTCAGCTGTTCCCAGATGCTGAGGAGGAAAAGGAGTTACGTGACAGGGACATGGATGACACGGTGAGTGACCCAAATGATGGCTCTTGTGCAGTGGGGATGCTGTATTGAGCTGGTGTGTTCGTAGGCCCATGTATGTCTGCCTGCCTGCTGCCCTCCGCAGGTCAGATCACTATTACTCTAGCTAGGTTTTGGTTGGCCCTTTAGATTCCTTCTCAATCTTGAATAGTTCTGATGGTTTTTGAAGCAGGACCCCAAGTGGTACTTCTGGTGTGGTGAGTGGCTAGGGGTCTCTGTAGGCCTCCAGTGCATTGACCTTTGGGATGAAATAATTAAAAAAAATAAAATCCAACCTGAAATTTTTTTGGATGTTCTTTCTCTGCTGGTCAGCACCCTGCCCTCCTGGCTGCTAGGTGAAGTTGCCAACCAAATGTAGAGATAATATGTGTACTCTAATATACCAAAAATGCTGGGTAGTGGAAGCAAAAGCCGGTATGTTGTCCCGTTGGGAGAACACAGCATGATAAAGCAGGCGTTGCACCAG
>NW_009643632.1:0-687 GCF_000690535.1 Cariama cristata | reverse complement strand
CTCCCACCCAGCTTGGTGTCGTCTGCAATGTCTTAATCCTGAAGGAAAGGGTCATGTCTTAATTCTGAAGGAAAAACCAGGCAGTTGTGTTCACAAGTCAGTGGGACAGTACGGGAGAAGACACTGGGAAGAGCTGGAGGAGACTTATGGTTTTACAATCTGCGATGCTCACCTGCAGTACTCAAAGCTGTGGAGAAGGAACCAAAAATAGCTCGATTCTGCACACAAAGCCTTTTAAGTTGGCATCGAGGAATGGCAAAGGTCAAGAGTGCTTTGTTTTGGCACTGCTTACTGCTCAAACATGCCTGCCCCTTTCCAGAGAGGGCAGCCAGACCAAAGATCCTATTTCCAACACCAGTCACAAAGTTTATGTTTCACCTCTATCCTTGGCAGTTGGTTTCAGTTTTTATTGTTTACCCTCATATTTATTCCGAAAACAATACAACGTGCTCAACAGAGACATGTCAGGAGAACACAGCACACAAAATAATATCAGCAGGCAGGTCACTGGAAGTTTAATGGCTAGATGCCATCCAGATAATGATTTGCAAGCTGTTACTCAACACATGGGTGAGCACATGGAACCCCGAACTGCAAGCAAAAGGAATGGTTTTTCTTGGAGATTAAGCACAAGCAGCATATGAAGTGACCAACCTACAGAATCACAGAATCAACGAGGTTGGAAGA
>NW_009643631.1:0-687 GCF_000690535.1 Cariama cristata | reverse complement strand
AGACTTCTGAAGTAAAGAACTGCTTTCCAGGCAATTATCAAAATGGAACATAGGTAAAGTCTGAGTAAATGTGGAAGCCAGAGGGAAGGGTTGTACAGTTTTGGTTTATCGCCTTTAAGCTGCTTGTATGCTTTGCAGTGAGGATTGTTCCCCGCATCTGCGAGTCTCCAGAAGAATTAGGAGCATTGCTTATCTGATTATGACCTGGCAGCAAAAATCAGCTGCAAATGCCCTCATCTTTTGAAGCAATAGAGGAAGGACTATGAATAGTTAGGAAATGAGCGGAATGGTAACTAGCATGTGAAGAAAGAACATGTTTCTATTATTTGGTTGTAATAATGTCTTTAATTTCAGGTATTCGATTCTGTGACAGATGCCAGCTGATAAAACCTGATCGTTGTCACCATTGTTCCGTTTGTGCTATGTAAGTTCCTGGGTTGTTTTTCACTGAAGCGAGCGTGGTCACCACTAAGTTATGTGAAGGGGCTGGTCCTTCAAGTGTCTTCTTACACGGCCAGGTCCCCAGGTCCCTCTGTCCCACCTGCAGCCAACAGCCCACGCTCGGGTGTGACAGCATTAGCGTTTGCACTTCTGCTGCTTGTGGCCCTGAAGTGTTTGCACTTCCCACACCTCCAAGTGTACAGCGTGAAGTTGCTGGAAAGCGTGCCATCTAGTGAAAATTAACTA
>NW_009643630.1:0-688 GCF_000690535.1 Cariama cristata | reverse complement strand
TATTTTTATTTTTATTTTTTTTAACCCTCCCTCCAGATTCATAGAGTACCAAATGCTTGGCTACCACGTGCAAGGCAGGGAGGGCCTGGAGCATTTACCCCATCCATCCATCCATCCCTCCTGCTTCCCCAGACCGTGTTTACCCAGACCATCTGCAAGGTCGTGAACCCCCAACGCTGCCTCAAGCCCACGTGTCGCAGGGGGGACGGACGGCAGGGACGGAATGGTCCGAGTGCCGAGCCAGCCATCTGTTTCATTAATTACCACATGTGCACTCTGTTTTTAAAAGGGAACGAGGCAAAACAACCCCTCGTGAGATAACGGTTTGCAAAGTCCTACCGAGTCAGCTCCTTCGCTGCAGCGTGTCCCATGGCTGGGGCTGAAGGTCAGCTCTGCCCAGCCAAGGAGACTTGAGCGCACAAAAAGGGGCTCCGTTTGCCTTTCCAGGACAGGCACAACCCTGGATAAGAAGGGAAATGGCAGGAGAGGGCTCCAGGCTTTATTTATGTTCAATAAGTGCCGAGGAGAAGCAGGGAATGGAAACCCAGTGATGAGGTCAGTACGGGTAGGCAGTGCTCAGGGACGGGGAGATGAGACTGAGAAATCTTAGGAGACAGCTGGGAGAGGAGAAAGGCTTCATGCATACACTGATGTTTTGGCGGGGTTTTTTTTTTTTGCATATGGTTGT
>NW_009643629.1:0-688 GCF_000690535.1 Cariama cristata | reverse complement strand
TTAGGGGGCATGTTGGTGGTTTTTGTTTATTCTGTGTCGTTGGCGGCGGACCCGTTTCCGGAGGCTTGGGGGGATTGACGGGTTGTGGTGTATGGTGCAGGGTTTGTTTTAGTGCTTGCTATGGGGGTGATTGTGGGGGGGTTTGTTGAGGGTTGGAAGTTTGGGGTGGTGACTGTCGATGGAGGGGGTGTATTTTTTGTTCGTTTAGATTTTAGTGGGGTGGCTGTGCTTTATTCGTATGGGGTGGGGATGTTTTTAGTGGCGGGGTGGGGGTTGCTGTTGGCTCTGTTTGTAGTGCTGGAAGTTGTGCGGGGTTTGTCGCGGGGGGCGATTCGGGCGGTGAGGGGAGGTCAGAGAGTAGTTTAGCGCAAAAATGCCAGCTTTGGGAGCTGGCGATGGGGGTTTAAGTCCCCTCTTTCTGAGGGGAAAAAGAAGGAAAACTCTAAGGAGGGGCATGATCTCCGTTCTTTGGTTTACAAGACCAATGTTTTTTGTAAACTATTAGAGTATTTAAAGGTTGAGTAGTTTGTTCTCTAGGCTTCCGACGATGGGGAAGAGGATTAGGAGAGTGGTGAAGTAGGTGAGGGATGCTAGCTGACCAATGATAATAAATGGGTGTTCTACAGGTTGGCCCCCTACTCATGTGAGGATAAAGAGGTTGGTGACTAGGGTTCAGAATAGTAGTTGG
>NW_009643628.1:0-688 GCF_000690535.1 Cariama cristata | reverse complement strand
GATCCAAACACAGAAGAGCATTACCTTTTATAAGCACCTTTCTCCTAAAGAGTTTTCAATGCAAAGCACAGCTTTATGTATGGATAGGTGCCTCAGATCCAACAAACTATGTGCATTTTACAATTCTCTTGACTCCTCTGTCAAATATTTATAATCCCTTGGCCTCAAAATTAGGTTACAGTTGACTAACATTATCCCGATGTACAAACATAACCGTTTTCTACGTAGTTACACCACAAGTGAATCTTCACAATGAATAGATTTCCTTGAGGAAGAAATGCAGACAAGAAAGCTTTTTCCTTATTTCGAGTAAAAGAGGACAGTTTCTAATGAAAGAGGACACTCTGTCCAACCCTCCCCATACTCTCTTCTGGAAATCCTCTGAAAAGCTTCAAACAGGAACACGAATATTTTACTCTATATTGGCTATCCCAACCAGTTATCTGAATAAGCCTGGCACTCCCTTAGCTCCTGTTATTCTGACACTGCTTTTGTCAGCAGAGCTTGAAAGTGCATTTGAAAGGGTCTCCCAACCACGGAGATTCAGCCCAAGGAGAGATGAATTTATCTGTAAGGCTGGGCATGCCTTGGAAGATGTGATTACATCAGAATCTCTTTGGGTCCCGCTCAGAAAACCAGTTTCTTTTGCCTTCAATAATATATTGCCTTTTTTTTTTTTTTTTTTTTT
>NW_009643627.1:0-688 GCF_000690535.1 Cariama cristata | reverse complement strand
AAAGACAGTGCTTGTAGGAGATGCAGGTTACAAGCCCCCCGTAGCAGAGCAGGCTGCATCCCACGCCATCTCCACCGCTCTGCTCGTGCGTTGCGGCAGAAGCGGGGGAGCACGAGCCTGCTCTCGGCAATATGCATTTGTGCTTGTACGCAGGATGCCAGCAAAACAATACGCTGTTTTACAGAAACGCAGATCCGCTATCAAATGCCTTCTTCCTTCCTTTTCAGTTGTAAGCCACTAAGCCACAGGAACACCGTGACTGTACGTCTGAGCGCTGCAAGAGTATCAGCAAGCACCTTTGAAGTGTCATAATCTGTAACTTAAACCTGTAATACATCTTTATACAATAGACTGCAACATCCCTTTACAGGCAGAAGGGGTTTTCCTTACGCACACATTTTAGTCAGGAAGAAATTTCTCTTTTAAGTGGGTTTCAATACATGAACTAACTTAGGTAACAGAGGTTAGCAGTCTAAAGCACGCAGCAGAGGATGTGTATTTACAGTCAGCTAGATGGAGTCTGATGCAGATGACGACAGCTAGGACATCTGACATTACGGATGAGACCACGTCCTTAAACAAATTCCGTTATGCCCAGGTATGTATTGAGCTGCAGGTGTTTCAGATAACCAGGTGACCTTTCTGCCATATGTGCTTTGATACTTTAGCAAAGCAGGCCAAATTAAGG
>NW_009643626.1:0-658 GCF_000690535.1 Cariama cristata | reverse complement strand
TTGTACGTGTTCTGCACATTAGCTATACCTTTCCCCTTTGGATTTGCTGTTTATGAAAGCTAGGTATGTTACAAATACAGCAACCTGTCATATACTAGAAGTTGAACTAAGCAAATACTAGTGCAGTTCTATCCACACACACACAAAAAAAGAAACAACCTTTAAATGTAAGCTAAGAATCTAAGTTGTGATCGAGAAGCTGGTTGTAATAAGATTGCCTTGCTATATACCTCAGAAATGTGTTTAAAACAGAACTAACTTGGCCATCCCAGATGACTTTCTTTTGTGATTAAAGAATGGCATTATAAGTAAGGAGGTGAATGAGAAGGAGCGTGAAGATTGGCCAGTGGTCTCTGTAGAAAGTAGGGAGAAGTAAGATGGGATTGAACCTGGAGGACATCAGGGTCGGCATTCTTGGTGGAGGGGATGCAGCATTTGTAATGTGCGTTGAGCTCCGCTGCAACACCTGTGGGATGTGTTACGTTGCCTTGGCGCTGGGAACTAAAACCCTGGACTTGTCAGAAGTACTGTTCTGTGGTCATAGGTCTACGTTGTGTTTCAGCATGTGATGGGGTGGCATGATTACACCTTCCTGCCTTGGTTTAGCTAGCTTGCTGTAGGATTAAAAAACAGACTTCTGCAGCTTTTTTTTTTTTTT
>NW_009643625.1:0-684 GCF_000690535.1 Cariama cristata | reverse complement strand
CTTGTACTTGAATTACCGCAGTTACAATACTTCTTCCTTTAGAGTAAGTTTTTAACACAAAGAGTGCTCTCTGAAATATGTTGTTTGATACCAATAGATTTACTCTGGTTTTGTACTTCATCACATTTTACTTTACCTGCACTAGTGGGACTTTCTTATCACTAATCCAGGCTTGATTTTCCTCCGTTATTCTAGAAGTGGTCAGATGTCTCTCCCTTACTGTCTTCCAGTCCTAATGGAAAATACTGTGTACCTGGCATCCATTCTAGTGTGTCCAAATAATTCAAAATACCTAAGTATGTGCAGCTCTGCTCAATTGGAATTGCTGAGCTGTATATAAAACTCAGAGGGACTGTAACATTTTTTGATACCTGTGGACTTATTCCATAGTGTTTCTCCTTCTGCTACTCAGGCTTCTTGTAGGGACTGCTGCTTCTGAAACACACCCCCACTGACAGTTTTCATCTTCTCTTCTTAAATAATAGCTGAGACACTCCTCCCAATGGTGTGATTTTTTTGTGTGTTTTTTTAACTTCTGGGTTGACTGCGTGAAAATTTCTACCAAAGCACAAGATCAGCTAGAGCGCTTAAGATTTTCTTGCTCCTTTTAATGCTTTCAATCTTTAGTCTTCACTATTAATAGCATAAAGGAATGGTGCATCCATTTTCAGGTGTAAAAAAAAA
>NW_009643624.1:0-660 GCF_000690535.1 Cariama cristata | reverse complement strand
GGGGAATGATAGAGCAGCTTGGTGGGCACGTGACAACCAGCCAAGGTTAACCCACCACAGATGGCTATTATATATATGTATTTTACATATTGCCAGCTGAATTTTACCTCTTAAACCAGACTGGAACAGACCAGAGCCTTCAAACTCACATCATTCATGTGTAAAATTTAGGAAATTACTGACACTCCACATATGCCCTTCCTTCATGAGTATTGATGGGCATTGTTATTGAAAGTAGAAAACTAAGAGTGGTCATGGACAGAATAAAATTACAAGAGCCTTTTAGAAACAAAGTATGTAGAAACTGGGACTTCTTAAAGAAAATGAGTCTGCTCCAGTTTAGCTGGCTAAGTTAAGCAGTTTAGATAGCTGAGTCCAAGGTCAGCTCCTTTGCTAGTAAGAGCTGTTGTGAAGAAAGCAAGAAACAAAGGCCTGTCCCCACGGTTACCCGACTTGCTGGGTGACCACTGACTGTGCCTGGTCCTGACCACTGTCGCTGGACCCAGTCCTGATCCTGACTTATCCCTCAGCACCCTGACTCCTTGTTGATGAGCTCTCTGCTCCCATCCACCTTACTGTTGCATTTGGCTCCCAGTTCACCTTTCCTTGTGGAGCAGCTGCCCTTTGCTGCTCCCTGCCAGGACCCTCCACATTCAAATC
>NW_009643623.1:0-660 GCF_000690535.1 Cariama cristata | reverse complement strand
GCCGAGTTCTCTGTATACTGGCTTATACCTGGCTGCTTGCTGGCTCTCTCCTTTGCATGTCCTGGACAGTTGTTTAATGAAATAAACATGGGACTTTAAGCGATTCCTCCGTCCTGTTAAGACTCAACGCTGCGAAATGCAGTTTACGCTTCACTTCTGATAAATCCATTGGGAGCTTCAGGCTGTTGCGTACTTTGCACCACATGTGTGTCTTTTCTTTCTTCTTCACCTACTTTGCTGACTTGCTGTCAGGACAACATCTCATTACAGTCTCAGTGCTCCCTCCCTCTCCAGACCATCTTAGCTTTTCCCTTGCTTTTTCCTCTGGTTCCAGAAAGCACCCTCTTCTCACGACATTCTGGTGTTTCTGACTGGTCAAGAAGAAATTGAAGCAATGGCCAAAACCTGTCGAGACATTGCCAAGCAACTCCCTGATGGCTGCCCGGGGATGACTGTGCTGCCTCTTTACGCTTCTCTGCCCTACTCCAAACAACTCTGTGTCTTTCGGCCTGCCGCCAAGGTGAGGGACTGTGATGAGTAAACAGGATGAGTTTGTTTGCTTGCTTGAGCATTTGGAAGAAATGTGGAATTTAAGGGATTGTAGCGGTCTGTACTGATAGTAAGTAATGGTGTCCGCTGACTTTAAGCTGGATGGTTCCA
>NW_009643622.1:0-686 GCF_000690535.1 Cariama cristata | reverse complement strand
AAAAAAAAAAAAAAAAAAAGGAATGGTCTTATTGCCCTTGCAAACACAAAAAATGCCAGGAATGCAAACCCCAATGTCCAGCTGCAGCAACATAATTCCCATGTATTCAGGTAAATTAGCTTAGATTTACAGCATTTGACACAGTGGATCGCATGTGATGGTTCCTGGTTTACCAGAGTGGAAATTATTTCTAACTATAGCCGTTGGCACTAAATGGTCCATGTCTGACCTATTGTACGGAGGCCTTGACTACCCATGGGAGACTGCCCACTCACTTCGAGGGGCTTTTGATTAGGTCTGACATACTTCCCCCTTTTTTTTTTTCCTGTTTCATTTGTCCTTGAGATCTCCTATCACTTCCCACAGCTATCAGGTTTGTGATTTATTGGTTTAATTATTTTATTTTGATTTGGGTTTAGTATTTATAGTGGGACACAACTGACACTTTGAAATAGGAGCTACTTTTTTTCTTAAGGGTTGCATGTGGTCTTGGTCGCCTTGAGCACAACAGGAGATGGGAAATCATCTTTGATACTTCTAGACACTTTCCTTCCACCTCGACAGAACAAAATGCTTTAGCACAAAAGCAATAACGACAAAAAGCAAAGTTTAAACATGTTAGTGGCTATTAAAACATGACGTCCGAGTACTTTGTAAACAGTAAATATGCATTTGCTAGAAGGCAT
>NW_009643621.1:0-659 GCF_000690535.1 Cariama cristata | reverse complement strand
TTTTTTTTTTGCAAAAAGTTGCATTTTTAATTTTTCTTTTTTCTGATTTCTTCATTTTGGGGGGTTGTTTGAGCAGGGCTAGGGCTGCTAGCGTGAGACTGGAAGCTATGGGGAAGCTGGGGCCCTGGTCACCCCATCCTTTGGTAATGCCCCCCATTCCTGCCGGAGTGCTGCTGCTTTTGGGGTTGGGCAGGACAGAGGTGCCAGCAGCCGGATCTCAGGGTGCTGAGCGGCTTTCCCAAGAAGATACTGCACGAGACCGCATCTTGCTGTGCTTGCAGTTCCAAAATGAGCTTTAAGCCTCTGCGAAAGCCACATGTTGGTAACGGAAATTAAAGGCCCCTTGATTCTGACATGATAGAACGATTAAAGCCACATTTCTTGGCCTGGGTACCGAACTCGAAATGCAGATATAAGGCTTAGATCCTCAAGGGGATTCAGATTTCTAATCCCAATTTATGCAGCTAAATTCCTATTGATTTCCCCCAGGTAGGGCCTGAAATCCCTTTGCGGGCTGAGGTCCAAAGTGGAGGTGTTGTGGCTTAGAAGGGGAGACCCGGCCTTGACGGTTTGGCCTCAGCATTTCAGGGGGTGAAGGATGCTTGCCTGCTTTCCCTCTGCGTGTTCCCAAGGGGCTGCGGTTCTTGCTGGGGCTCTGC
>NW_009643620.1:0-660 GCF_000690535.1 Cariama cristata | reverse complement strand
GGGCAGCGAGGACAGGAGGTTGCTGCCACCCCCCAAAATTCATCCAACCCTCCCCCCAGCCCCATATGCACTGGGTGTGGGAGGTCCTGAACCCCATGTTGAACCCCAAGAACTGCTCAAGGGCAGTGCAGCCACCGAGGAAAAAGCTGGAACCCCCTTCCCTGACTGGGAATCAAACTCAGGCCACTGCAGTGAGAGTGCTGAATCCTGACCACTACACCATCAGGGATGAGATGGTGATGGTGGTGGACTTGTTGGTAGCCACCAACCAAACCCTGAAGGGACTGGGACACTTGAGCCCTACAGCCCAAGGAGAGAATCAAGTGGGATGGATGCCGCAGCCTGTCTGGGAGACTTTGCAGGGTTGCCTGCTCCTTTCTGAGAGCTGTGGTATTGGGAAGACCCTCTGTGCAAGAGGACTCCACCTCTGCCAAGCCTGGGAAGCAGGAGGTGCCTATGCCAGGACCCTGATGGCTGAAGGCAGGTTTGGGGAAGACAAGGACAGCCAATGGTTCAAGGAAAGACTTAGCAGTCCCCTGGGGGTTCACCATGGAGGTTCAGTCCTGCTAATGATGGAGCATGCACCCCGTTTATGCTGCTATACATTGCCAGGTTTTTTGCCAATAGACGTGGTCAACAGAAAGAACACAGACACCAACA
>NW_009643619.1:0-660 GCF_000690535.1 Cariama cristata | reverse complement strand
GTGCCTGCTTTATGGCATATTTATGTAAAATACTCCCCATAGTGCCATCTTTGGGATTATGTGGGCCATTAAGCTTGTTGCTCATGAGATTTACATCAGACTTTCCAGTTAAAATTCAGAAGCATTTAAACATGTTTAATTCACCCCTATTTAGGACACCTTTTGATTCTCATGTTTAATCAATATCTAAGTGCTGCACAAAGGATGATGAGACACATGCATAAAGTTCTGTTTTTGAGGTTCACAGCTGATGGCATACATTGACTTCAAAATTGGGGGCGGGGAGGGGGATAAAAAAAAAACACCAAGGAAAAGAGAGAGGTAGGAGGAGAAAAATCTTTCCTTGGTGGCCAGCTGTGAAATGAAGTGTTAGGATCCCCAGAAGAACATTCTCTCTCACATATCCTCTCCAGTGTAACAGTGCAGCTGGTTGTGATAACCATGATGATTTTTTTCAGCCATGCTTTTTCCCTGGTACTGTGTAGTTTTCCTCAGGACCTGCTGTTTTTTCCTGTTCATGATGCTTTTAGCACTGACAGGAGCATGCTTAATTAGGTGCAAGTGTTGCACACCAAATGGTTGCTGAGGTTTGAACATGCATGTTGCTGGGAAATGCTGGTCAGTGATTTATGAGTATTACCTGCAATATTACTCACTAAG
>NW_009643618.1:0-658 GCF_000690535.1 Cariama cristata | reverse complement strand
TGAGATATTCCAGGAAACAGGAGGCTACAGGAGTGCCATCGTGCTGGGGCTGGAGATGGACCTTCTGTCACTGCGGGTGGCCCACGGGATGGCCAAGCGCAGCACCTACTTGGATGATTTCTGAAGTAGAGATATAAATTGGAGAGAAATTGGAAACTCTGGGAGATAAATAGGGTGGTAAAGAGCCCTGGCTCTACCCCAAGTGGAAGCAGAAAGTCCAACCCAGCAGAGCAAGGCTGGGCTCAGCCTTGCCCTCTTTCCTTCCCCAGTCCCTTATGGCCCTGGGTGAAAGCTGGGGTGGCCTGCACTGGACCTGCGCGTAGGTGCCCTCCGTGCCTCTCCAGCTGCACTTGCATCGTCTCCTTTCCCTTCCAGGGACATCCAGTTCGTCACAACGTTGCTCCAAGTGTCCGGTTGCCCTCTCATGCCCCGCAAAGCAGGTTCCTTTCCATAGCGGCCATGGAAAAGGAGTCCTTTGGACGGAAAAGGTCCCGAGGGAAGGTCCCTCAGAAGACCTGGCTTCCCGAACCGTGCTTGGCCGATCTCAGAGCCATGGCCAGCTGTCAAACCCTTCTCCTCCATCCCGGTGAGGGACCGTGACGAACAATTGAAGAGTCGACACTCTTTGGCAACTTCTCCTTTGTGTTTTTATTCATCT
>NW_009643617.1:0-687 GCF_000690535.1 Cariama cristata | reverse complement strand
GCCCGAATGATTCTATGATTCTATGATTTCTTGGGTAGATATGTCATGTAACTCCAGTGCCCTTCCTGAAGAGCGGGGATAATGGTGTTTCTTCACAACTGCAGGCCCCACAGAGGCAGCTGTTTCCTCATGTGTGCACAATATTCTGGTTTCAGCACAGGCAGTAGGTGTTTGGGTTAATGCTGCAATAGTAATTATGGTTTTAAACAGGGGAAGAGGGATTCTCAGGTTTTTAAACCCGGGAGTCCAAGAGGTGGATGGATGAAGCGGCTGTGCATGGCCTGTCCTGCATCATAGCCAGGGCACAGCTCCTTGGTGGCGCATGAACCCTGGTGCCAGCATAGCCTGGCCGACTGGCTCACACCCGTGTCCCTGCCCGGGCCTGCACCCAGAGGCGTGGTGGTTACGGCGCCTGCGGGAGGTCTGCCCTCGCCTGCTCTTGCCCAGGACCAGTTTGAAGGGCAGGTGGAGCGGGCGGTTGCTCATCCAGCAAAAAGTTCAGCGCAGAGTGTGAGAAAGGGGGAAGGAAAAAAACCAAACCAGAAACCCAAGGTGAGAATTCTCCAGAGTATGAGTGTAGGAAATGCAAAGGAATTGCAGCAGGGGCGGCCTCCTGTTCGGTCTGGGGAATCACTGGTGAGAAGGGAGGGGACACGGCGTTGCTTGGGGTATTTTTGGTTTTAAACA
>NW_009643616.1:0-659 GCF_000690535.1 Cariama cristata | reverse complement strand
GGGGAAAAAAAAAAAAAAAGGAATAAATGTTAAACTGATTCCGCTAGGAATATTTGCATTATGTAGTAATTGGGTAAACAAAATCAGGGGTACAGAATCAAAGGAAGCAGCAGGCATCCTGAAGATCTCCTCTTTACTGACACCATCAGAAAGCAACCACAGCTTCAGTCAACAAAGGGAGAAGCCGTAATACCGCCGTATTTGCTTGGTACGGAGCCATGTCCTAATCACTGGAGCAGCTACTGTTGTTCGCATCTCCATTTCATTTCCTTGGCCGAGCACTCCTGGGATTTTGGCCTGTGGTTTCATTATTCCCTCGGCTCTGCCATTCCCGTTGTGTACCTGCTCCCGTAGATATCATCAGCTCCTCATACTCCTGTGCTATGCAGAGCAAACCATTTGCATTTGAGTAGGTCGCTATGGCTACTGGCTACCTAACTGTGTACTGCATCTGTAAAAGCCAGAACCTGAAGGTGCGTTGCAGAATTCAGACAAGGATCAACTGTTCACGATTTGAAATCATATCCGCACCCATTGTTGTTGCTAACAGCACGTACTTGTGTGGGGTTGATTGGGTACAGTCTCTCTCTTCTTATTTTGGATGAATATTTAGAGAGCCTCTTTCTCAGGACTGCAGGCTGACCCCAAAGGAAAAAAAA
>NW_009643615.1:0-687 GCF_000690535.1 Cariama cristata | reverse complement strand
TTTGTTATCTAGGCTCTGCTCTCACTTTGCTAAGAGCTAGATCTTGTCATTTTAAGAGAGAAATTTTCCAAATGGATTTGCTTTAAAAAGATAAAATACCATAAACATGCCAAAGATTTCAGATCCTAGAAATCTCACGTCCTTAAGTGCCAAGCAAAAAAGGTTTAGATTTCCAACCTAGTAAAGAATGTACAATAGTTTAAAAAAGAGACAATCCATTCTACTTTAAACATTACTAAGCTAAAAATCCATGTTTTCCATGTGCAGTACTCAATTAAAGAAAAACGTATTAAGTATTTATATAAATATCACAATTCAGACTTTTAACTCTATTTCAATGACATAAAGTGCTCCTAGAGTTGTCTTAAACCAGCCCTATGAGGATTTCATATTTCCTTGTAAGTAATACACTAGCCAGTACTGTGTTAATTTTTTTTGTTCTTTTATCAACAGATCTCAGTCCAGGAGAACAAAAAGAGCATGGTGGTGGTGAAAACAAAGGTAAAAATCATAAGTTTTTAATCTGTTTTCCCTAATTTGGAGGTTTGTGTCCAGGTTATCAAACCAAACATTAGTTCTTGAAGGCAATAATTAGGTTTATCATTCTTTCACCATTACAAGGTTTTGAATGAAAAATTCAGAAAAACTGTTCTGTAACTTGGATGGAACAAACTAGTAAAAACAGAA
>NW_009643614.1:0-658 GCF_000690535.1 Cariama cristata | reverse complement strand
TGGGGATCCCCGCTACTGAAGAACTTGCCTATGAATCAGCAATATTAACTCTCCACCACCTCTTTGGTTTACAAACCTGATGCTCTCAGTAAGGTGAAGATAACATGAGAAGACAACAGAAAGTGTTTTTAAAACATTCAATAAGATTTACGAATACAGCTTCTGCATATAATACCTGTATTATAACTGGTTTTGGTGCATTGCTAACTGCCTCCAAAACTTACAGTAATGGAAGCTACAAAGAAATGCAAAAATCAAACCAGAGCAAAACATTGAAGCAGACCTGAAAGAGCAGAAGGAAAAAAAGACACTAAGAACCAACACTTATATACACAGCAAGGTAAAACAATGCTGAATTATTAACAAGAGCTATTTTTTGACTCCAAGCTACAAGCTGAGTCTGTGTGACTTGCATGCTCGGCACAGAGAACTGCAGGTACCGTCAAGTTTGTTGCATTAGCAGTCAGCCTCCTTGGTTTTTGCTCATGCTTTGCAGAACACATTCTGCATGCTTCTGCACTTGCTGGAAGCTTTCAAGGTTGTGTGCTTGCAAACTTCCCGTGTCTACAAGCTAAGCCTGACACCATTGCTGTAAGCTCCCTTTATAGCCAATGGGCAGAATAAGCACCTTCAGAATGCAGTTCACCCAATTATTTTC
>NW_009643613.1:0-686 GCF_000690535.1 Cariama cristata | reverse complement strand
GGGTTTCCTGGTACCAAAGGTTCTTTAAGAGTCACTGAGTCATGACTACAAGACAATTTCACAATTCACGCAGTTATTTCTAACTTCAAAGAGAAGACTCACAGCTTACTACACTAACCGGAATGCCATTCAAAGCATCTCAAGTAACAAGGGTAATTAAGATATGGTTGCTATTTTAAGAAAATTATTTACCATAGGCAAGTTAATATTTTCTTCTGCATACATTATCTAACACTAGCAAACTGACAGCCAGTGAGCCTAAGCTGGACGTCAGCAGTATTTCCTGGCACAGGCAAGTGCTCAGGTATCTTCCTGTCTCCCATGACAGCACCTGAGCTTTCAGGTCTTTCACCATCTCAGCAGACTAGGGAGATCCACTGGTGGAAGCCAGGCTCAAGGATGCATATAAATAACATATCCCAAGGAATCCTAACAGTTAAGGTAATCAACAGTTTCTTTCTTAATTTTCTTTTCTAAGGGCTTGTCCACCTATGAATTCCCAGTAATTTTCAGGTGCACATTTTCTGGAGGAGAGTCCATTTGAGAAGTCCATTTAAAATCTTATTAGGACCTTGACAAAATCTGCATGGCCTTTGCACAGTTCCACAACAAAAATTAATGCTGTGTGAATGTATAAATAGGAGACGATGTTACTGTCCCATAGATGCTCACAGGAAAAAAAAAAA
>NW_009643612.1:0-686 GCF_000690535.1 Cariama cristata | reverse complement strand
GAAAATGGAGTCACCACAAAGCGTGGCAAACTATTCTCTCTCTTATAATGGTGGAAATCAAGACTAACCTCATCTAAGTAACAGATAATAAAGCTGATGTATGGGAAAGAATTAGATGTTGCAGTTGATTAACCCCTCTAGAGACAGATTGGTCCAAAGTCAGGGAGGCATGGCCTTCAGGTGCACTTGCTTCAGTCAGACATTACACCTGGCATTCAGGAGCTGGGACAGGCAGAGATACTTCCCTCAAGGACAGGCCAGTGACTGAGTCAGAAGTTGGTTTAGCCAAATTTAGGTAGATAATAGGTACAGAATAACCTGTTTCCAGTTTCAGTCACCCCCACTTCCTCTGCCAGCAGCAGAGAGAGGAACCGTTGCAGAAAGCCTATGATTCACCCAAAGTAGGAGAAACAACTCATTGCCAAGGGTGTAGCGTCTCCTCATTGACTGCAGAGGAGCCCAGACTGTGCCTGTAGGTTTCACTTGGAGAGTGTGGATCCCTCCATAGTGGCTTTTCTGGTCTCTACCACAATCTCCCAGGATTTCCTCAAGCCGAGTCCTCTGCAGAAGATCAGATCTCTGTTCAACTGCCACCTTAGCAGTGGGTAAACAGGTCATCTCTCCAGGCACCCCATTCTCCAAGAGAAGTCATTACGGGTGGTCCGTGTCCTTCTGTGCCTCAGTTT
>NW_009643611.1:0-659 GCF_000690535.1 Cariama cristata | reverse complement strand
CCCTATTTTTTAATTCTTTCTTGTCTGTCATGCACCCTGCTGGTTTTTAAATTTACTTTGTCTCTAATTTAGGTCACTGGCTCTGTTTTTTAATTTTTTCCTTTATTTCCTTAACCCTGTCACTTTTAAAATGTTCTATGTTGACTTTCATCCAGTTCCTGTTTCTATTTCTCAGTTTCTAAATTCCTTATTATCTGTCATAAACCACATTGCTTTCTAAGTTTTCTTTCTATGCCTACTTTTATCTAGTTCACTGTCTTTTTTTAGTCTCAATTCTTTTAATTTTGAAATTTTGTTTCTAGGTGTAGTTTTACCTCATTGTTTTCTCTAGTTTTTAATTTTTTCTTATTTCCTGTGGCTTTTAAAATTTCTGTTCTATGTCTACTTTTATCAAATGTCTCTCCTTGGTTTTTTTGTTTCCTGTCTGTCCTATACCCTGTTGCTTTTAAATTTTCTTTTCTTGTCTTTTTTCATCCAGTTCACTATTTTATTTTTTAATTCCTTCTAGTCTGACCTATACCCAGTCACTTTTTAAATTTCCTTTGTCTCCACCTATTTACTTTTTCTTGCCATTTTAAGTTTTTTTCCCCTCTTAATATCTTAACTTTTGCATTTTTGTTTCTATGTTTCCTTTTACATATTTTTCTATTTACTTTTTT
>NW_009643610.1:0-685 GCF_000690535.1 Cariama cristata | reverse complement strand
TGTGGTCATTTCAATGCTGCTGGTGAGAGGCACACTTTGTTCAGCTGCTTTTGGTCCTGCTGCCCATGTCTCTCTAACAGCAGACTCCACAACTTGCTTTATTTTCTTTGCTGTGCTTCTAAAATCCATATTTTTCCCGAAATTAGTATAAACATGCCGGAGAGAAGGTTTCACTTTCTGATCCATTATCTGCTCTGCACTCTTTTTCTGCATTTCTTCAATATGTTTCCTTACTTCTTCCTCTAACAGGCTCTCCAGCTCCTCTCTCTGATGTCCTTCGTAGTTACAGCAGAACCAGAAGGGGTACATGTGGTGCAGGCCATAAAGAATGATGACAGCAGTAAGAACGAACAGCCCTGCAACCTGGAAGAAAAAAATATTAAAACGAATGATGTCACTGGACTTTACACTCCTAAAAATATTTTGCACCTGACAGGAGTACGTTAGGACATTAAAAAACTTGCGTTATTATTAAGCCACAAAGTTCTTCTTATAAAATTCTTGCTCTTGCCATGATGACAACTGATGGTAAGAGAGATACTCACTGAAACGAGGAATATCAGTCTCTCTCTCTCAAACAGTACATCATCTTATTTCTTATTTTCATAAAACTTGATGTAAGAACCTGATGCAAAACACATGTGTAAAATTCCAGAGTAAGTATGGAGTAAGATGTTCAAAGTTC
>NW_009643609.1:0-660 GCF_000690535.1 Cariama cristata | reverse complement strand
GCTGCAGAGCTGGAGGCTGAGCTCAGCTCTGTGCGCTGATTAGTGCCAGGCTGTTAATGGGATGGCGGACTGCAAAGAAGCAGACGCAGCGTACTGGCCACCTGAGGAACGGGAAGAGTTGGCGGACAAGCTCAAACTTTACGCCTACTTTTGACAGGGGGGTTTCCTCTCACCTGCTGGATTGGGATGCTCCATCTCCACCTTCCTCCCATGAGCCAGCCCCATGCTCATGGCTCCCTGGCAGCCAGCCCCTGGGTGAGACAACCCACCTCACTGGTGGTCTCTAGACACTCAAGGGGCCAAATTGCATTTGACTTCAGATGTGTTGCTCCCAGAGCACACCCTGACTGTCTCTCACTGGGAGTGTGAGTAGCACTGACCTCTCACTTCTCCAACAAACCTGGGCAGCTTCCTTCAATCTGCCTCTCAGGATTGGTGTGATTCTCAGACAAGACCACTCCAAGGGCTGTGCTGACAGCGTGACAGCCTCGATCAGCAGACACAGTTCTAGCTGCCTTTGTTCCAATTCTGCCACAGTGAGTCCAGTCTCATTACACCCATGGAGATCAAGTCCTTTGAGGAAGCGAGTGAACCAACATTCATGTGCTGCTAGTAGATGTGGCCCATGACTACCTTCAGGAACTGGTGGAACACCTTGTG
>NW_009643608.1:0-684 GCF_000690535.1 Cariama cristata | reverse complement strand
GGATGGAGAAGATGCCCATGGGCTGGAAGGTACCACAAGTAACAGACAAAGATGATAATGATGTGAAGCATGTGCTGTCAACATCAAAGGTGTATTGCTGGTAGCAACTCAGCCTGGACAAGGACCTAAGTTTATCAGGAGTTGTTCTCAGCCAGGGAGTTTATTTCTGCCTTCCTTTGCCTTCCGGCAGCCTATTATCATGGAACTGGTAAGAACATCTGTCTGGTTCAGGGTAGAATTGGGAGTAGAATTGGAGGGAGAAGCGGTACTCAGAAAAATAATTGGGAAAATACCTAGAAGAAGGCCAGATGTTTTAGGAAATCAGGCGAGACCATATTTATTTCCCACATTTCTGTGTGCTGTTCTGATTTGAGTCTTCAGAGGAAAAAGGAAAGGAGACTGACTCCAGTTTGTTTTAAAGAAGTCTGTTGGTGGGAGTCCAGACTATGTTTTACATGCCTGAAGACCAGATAATGCAGGATTGAGGACAAAGATTTGCATCTCATAATTTGTCTTCTCCAGATTAAATAAATTTCAGTGCAAAATATTTTGTTTAACTAACACTGTATGTCTGGCTGTGAGTTCTTTCTGAGCTGAATCTGGGTCAGAAGCATCACAGAATTCCAAAATACATCGTACACTTGTATGGAAAATGTACCTTCTCAATGAGCTCAATGCAGGCAG
>NW_009643607.1:0-685 GCF_000690535.1 Cariama cristata | reverse complement strand
TTCCAACCTAAACCATTCTATGATTCTAACGTTTGGAAACCCTGTGACCAGATAATGTCTCAGTGGTAGCTTGGGGTCTGTGAACCCACACGATAGAATATCACTGCCTTCCCATTCCTGGAATGGCTGTCATTTTCCAATAGAGTAGTCTCTACTTACCAAATCTCCAAATGCACAACCTCACCCTATTTAGATTCCATTTGTAAATAAAACAAATGTTCTTGAAAAGCACTTATTTGCTTCTTTCCTCTTCACCTTGCTCTACCTGTCTACAGACTGTCACACTGCATCTCACTTACATTACTTCTTGCAGAGTTAACCCTTTGAGCTTACTTCTCTTGCACAGCCAGACACGGGGCTTCAGGCCACTTTTTGTGACACTTGATACAGTTCAAGATCAGGGTTTCTATAGATTTCATAAACTGACAATTACAAGGTTTTCACAGCCACAGTTTTTAACCATAGGTCATTTCTTGAAAATTATCCAAGGACTATCTATGTGCATATTAAAAAAATTGTTAGTTATATTCTTCTTCATTCCACCAAAAAGCCCACATACAGAAAAATTCCATGAATTACCAGATGGGTAGTTAAAGGGGGGCCAGCCACTGCTTTTTATTTCACAAATCTTTATAGCATTGCAATATTTGCAATGTAATCCTGGTTATACATTCAAGTTAGGGGA
>NW_009643606.1:0-682 GCF_000690535.1 Cariama cristata | reverse complement strand
CTTTGTATGGGGGTCGGGAAAGTTCATAAGGGTCCCACAAGTCCGCCAGTGAGCTGCATCCCAGACTTTCCTGTATATTTATTCTAACATTTGAATTAGCCCGGCAGACTGTTTGTGTAAATGAGACTGCAACTGAAACATGAACCAAACGGAGCAGAAAGTAACCGCGGGGTGGTACTAGGGGCTGCCAGCAGGAGATCTGCGACACTTGACTTACAGCTTTATTTCCCTTTCTACCCCATTGAATTTTTCAGCAAGTGAAATGAAACAAATGAAAAAACACTTCTAAACCTTGCTAAGTGAAATCTTCCCCATTTTTATTGCTTCAGAATTGTGACATTAATGACATGCATGGAAGACGTGAGTTGGTAGAGCCTACTGCGCATTGATAGTTCACGTGCCTTGCACTGTACGATGCCTCATCGCAGACCTTGGTTCAGGGATCATAGCTGTAAGAGACCAACATCCTGAGTAATATCCACAGAGCAACACCCAGCAATTGTGAGCACTGATTTCAACTCAGCCAATAAGACAGCTGTGTCTTTGAATACAGTAAAGGAATAATATTACAGCAGGATTGCTTGCAGCTAAATTTTGCTAATTTGAAAAAAGACCACAGAAAATAACAGCATAATTAACTCTGTAATTGCTTTTGAAGAAGAGTTCAAGTTCTGTTGTTTTT
>NW_009643605.1:0-684 GCF_000690535.1 Cariama cristata | reverse complement strand
GAGCCTCAGCAGAAGCTGTGCCTCTTCCCTGACCTTCTCTTTGTACAACGCAGCTGAAGCTGGAGTCACCCACAGTCCATCCCCAAATCATCCCCAGAGGGCATGGAGAGACCTTTATCAGAGGACCTCAGCTCCAGTGGGCTTTCCAAGCACAGAGGAAAGTCTCTGAAGACAGCAAGCAGTTGCCCATGCCATCACAGGTACCTGCTCAAGGAGTTCTGGTGGGATGGTGCGCTTGTTGATGGATGCTGCCTTCTGCAGGACCTTCTTAGCTTCTTCTATTCTGCCTTTTGTCACCAGCCACCGAGCTGATTCTGGTAGCACCCTGCCAAGGAGATGAAAGCAGGAGATGCTCTTGTGACCTGCTGAGTTTCTCCACAGCCCATCTCCCTGTGACCATGTCCAGCAAGTAATGGGCATCACATGTGAGGGGTGGGTCTAAATACCTCCTTGGGTCAGGTTTTCCAGGCCTACATTTAGGCCCCAAAGGCCACATGTGAAGACCTGAAGCAAAGCAGCTGCTGCTGTCAGCGGTCCAGTGCCCCAGGGAGATGTGCTGAGCTCTGCAGAAGTCCCTCCAGCATCTACACTCTAATGGGAGAGACCCAGCCTGCTCCTGAGCTGCTGCCTCCCCACTGCCACCCCTCACTCTTGCTGCTGTCGTGTCTGCAAGGAGCTCTGCCC
>NW_009643604.1:0-658 GCF_000690535.1 Cariama cristata | reverse complement strand
TTTTTTTTAATCAGCATCAAGGGCTGTTTTCTAAAGAACTAAAAAATGCATTAAGTTCTTCCTCATTCTCAGCTTGAACACAAAGTCAGATATGTCTTTCATACTTGAGCATTCCCTCCCTAATTTAGGTGGTGTGGAGAGGAAGATACAAGCTTCCTAAAAGTATAGTTAGTTTGTGAATATCTTGTGTGAAAACCTTTATTTTTCTTCAATTTTATGTGTACATCTCCTTGTATCTGGAGAGCTATAGTCAAACATAACAGCAGTCCTATTAGAAAGCTTATTGAGCACAATCATTATCTCAGCTAAGATTATAAGTAATTGTAAACTTTCAGTTATGGAAAATTTTTTAACAAGTGCATGCAGAGTCTAGTTCACCAGCAAAGAATTCATGCCCCATTGCCATTCTGCTGTGTCAGCAAGGTAGTTGAGAGACAGCCAAAAAGGGATGCTACAGATGAGTGGTGGAGTTGAATGCAACTCCAAATTCCCATTGCTTATCAGAATTGGTTGTAAGAGTAGTTACTGAAGAAAGTTATTCAGAGGTAAAAATCACTAATGAAATTTTTGAGGTACTTTGCATTCTGCATTCCAGTGGAGGGAATAATTTCTTGTAAAAAAGAGTTTTTCCTTCTTGTAATTTGATTTTTTTTTTTTT
>NW_009643603.1:0-685 GCF_000690535.1 Cariama cristata | reverse complement strand
TTTTTTTCTTTTTAATTCTTTACGACTCTTAAATCTTGCGCTTTACTGACAGTGGCTACAGTAAAAGTTAAAAAAAAAAAATCCCTAACTGTAATGTAGAAGTTACAAATCCCTGTCCTGTTCCATGTCATTCCTCTGTGTGATGTGTCTGTTGCCATGGGTCCTTATTTCACTGTTTTTTGAAATTTTATTGCGTTGCTTACATGTCAGAAAAAGAGGGGATTTTAAAAAGTAAGTTTATTGCCCGAGCTTTTCTGTTCCACCTATTTGAAGCTTGTTTTCTAACACAGTTGGTTTTCTCAGCATCTGTTAATTTTTGTTGTTTTATAAGGAAAGGTCCTCAGATCTGATTTTGCAAAATTTTGTAATCAGCTTAATACTTTCCTCTTAGATTTCTTCAGTAGGTGACAAAACCGAATGTGGTGTTTTGGTTGGGAACCCTTCAGTCTGAGATAGGATTCTCTAAGTAGCAGTTATTTTTTGCATATCTAAACAGAAATAACAAGGAGTAAGGTGAGGAAGTTAATGTAGAAGGAGGACTTGGTAATCTGTGTGGATCTTTGTTTCCTTCAGGTAGAAATCCTGAAGAATATTCTAAAATTGAAAATGTACAGAATACATCAGTAGACAATAAGAAAGTGTATAGAATTGTTGTAGTAACAGTTAGATGCTTTTTATTTCATTC
>NW_009643602.1:0-685 GCF_000690535.1 Cariama cristata | reverse complement strand
TTTTTGAAAAAAATACTGTCCCAAAACTTTTTGTTTCTGTGACATTGCTATAAGGCTAAATAGATTTCTTTTAAAGAAAGGACAAAGATCCTCTTTTTTGATATGGTATACTATCGATGAATTTTTTAATTTGTATGAATTTATCACTTAAAAGTAACAGCAGCCATGTATTTCCAGTGTTTGACTGTGCTCAGGCAGCCCAGAGCAAGGTGCTGGACACAGAACTGCATCTCCCAGCCAGCCAGAGAGCCGACCAGAGGGGAACTTGCACCAGTGCTAAAGAGTCAGAGAGCCCGTACTGTATTTACCCTTTGTTCTGGAGATGCTGATTTTCAGTTCCTTTGGTCAAACCAGAGGCAGACATCCCAAGAAAGAAAGGATTTACAAGCATCAGACGTGTTTCTGCTTTGGTGCTACAGGGAAGCCCAGTCCTCAAGGGATTTCTTGCCCTCACCCATGACTCTGCCGTGGGTGCCGTGCAGGGGAACCTGCTCGGCAGGGACAGGGGACAGGGTGGAAGTGGTCCTGTAGCTGTGGCACCACTTAAGAAGAATAAAAATATTGAAATTGGCTGTTGACTTCTGCACTGTAGCTAGCACCTTTCCTTCTGTTCCATGACACCTTTTACACTTCCATTTTTTGAATAGATTCACAGGAAGAAAACAGTCTTAATACAGTTATTTTT
>NW_009643601.1:0-662 GCF_000690535.1 Cariama cristata | reverse complement strand
CAAAACAACATTCTTTTGATGCAATATGTATTTTTAACTAAAACGTGTATGTCTCAAAATGAGCTATATCTACTGATTAATTTAGGAGACTCCCAAAAGCTCCCAGACGGACCAGTGCTTCCTTCTTGCCAGCCCACTGACATACACAAGCCATCACACCCCGCTAAGCACAGTGCATATCCATCCTTTCAAGTTTGTTGAGGCTGCACTGGTCTGACAGGACTTTGGGCCATCTGTACCGAGGTTCATTGCTGCCATCCCAGTGACTTCACGTTTAAGATACAGGGCTGGCCTGTGACGGTGGTACTTCTGCCACAGCAACACACTGATCATTCAAAAGCAACGCACACCGTTTTTCTGTCTCACAGTAATGAATCCCTTTCTACAGGAAGAGAGTGATCCTGTTGCCATATGGGGACATCACTATATACACATACCATATTCAGGTGCGGGTGCCTTATGGAAGAACAAACACCTGTTATCTTTATTGACATATCAGTCTGCTGAGCTGTGCTCTTGATAGGTGAGGTTTAGCTCATGGAAGCAAGGAGAAGCTTTAAAACTGCTTTTTTCTATAGGGAGCAACTTCAGATAGGTACTGGCTTTCTGGACCTTCCACAGAAGAGAGAAATTTCAGCCGCTTTTTCTGCTTTAATGATCTG
>NW_009643600.1:0-681 GCF_000690535.1 Cariama cristata | reverse complement strand
CAACAATACGACAAGCCATCAGTCGAGTAATTTTAGAGTCTTCATCCATGGCAGCAATAATTTGGGGCATTAGACCATCTTTGACTTTTAAGATCTGCAATTATCAGGAAAAGCATAGAAGAACAACAGCTTTTCAGTCACTCTAAAATGACATGCTTACTGGTTAAATCAGTTACCATTAGGTCTACCCGATACTGCCTTGCTCAATTTAAAATGAAAAAGTTAACCATAAAAGTTAACCTGAAAATCTTGGAAGTTACACAGCTCTATTTTTGACTCTAAGCAAGTTTGGGAAATGAAAATCCACCAGTCGATCATCCGGTTCATGAATGCTCAGGATATATGCAAGTTAGTTTTATGTAAGTTGTAAAAGCTTTAAACTTGCTTGCCATTTTATTTTTAAAAAAATGTTGTGAAGACTTTAAATAATTTGGAGATGAGGATTATGTGTATGTACCAGTTGATGGTGCTCTTATTCTAAAAGGACGCTTTTACGTAAAGACTGTTGTAATACAATGTTTCAGTGACTTTCATAATTTGACTTTAGTATGTACATTTCATATACATTAATGCAAAAGAGGCATTACTGTGGATACTGATCCACAAAAAATGTTTAACCAGAACAGTAGTCTCCGATCTAAATGGTTTTGTATACGTGAACTCAACCAGTTACATGTGTTT
>NW_009643599.1:0-659 GCF_000690535.1 Cariama cristata | reverse complement strand
TTGTTTTATCTCAGCAATTACGCTTGTCATTTTTGCATTGAACTTGTGAAAAGACTGAAGGAGTCACACAGGAATTTCATCTGGAAGCTTTGGGTTTGGTCCTGTGGATGATTAGGAAGCCTGGACATTGATGGGTTCTCTCTTTTGGTGGCTGACAGCTATTCACATACTGACTTTTCAACGCAGATCATGCCTGATTACAGGTAAAGACAGTTCCATTTGGAATATATTTTAATACAAGAGCTTATTTCTGCCTAGGTTCACAGAAATGTCAAAGTCAAAAATAATGAGTACACACCTTGCTTCTTTTTAACTTAGATGACATAAACCATCAAATTAAAACACCAAATAAGGCACTGGTGCAGTCTGATATGGATTAAGGTACCCAGGACACCTGCGTAGGCTGGAAGCTACGGTCGGGCTGCAGGAGACTTGTAACCCTCTAGACTGCCGAATGGAGGCCAGCTGGGAAGCTCTAGGGTAACTCAGCACTAGACACCTAGGTGTAGACAACTGAGTTGTGCTCAAGGTTTTAGATTTGACTAGCAGATTTAGCTGCCTACATTTAGCTTCCTAGAAGCAGGTGTCCGCATTCAAGCTCAGCATTTCGGATAAGATTCAGTTGCTCGTGCATTGGCATCTGGTGGTATTTTAGATGC
>NW_009643598.1:0-683 GCF_000690535.1 Cariama cristata | reverse complement strand
TTTCTCTAATTAGGAGTACTACTAAATTCTTTTTCTTCTGCGTAAAGTCTACAATCAGTAAAAGGCTGCATTTTTCCTGTAGCACCTTTTTGCCTTTGAAGCCCAAGAGAAACCATCAGTCATTTGTTCAGGTTGGTTCTGTGTCTGTGTGCTTTGCTTGAACTTCACGTGGCAAAGAAGTAGAGAAAAAAGTAACTCCGTGTCCCTTGAATTATTTTAGTGGACTGAGATGAGGGAAAGTAAGATAGAAACCATGGCACATTGCATCTGAAATAATGTTCAATTTGTTATAGCATATTAAATCCTGGCCACTACGCTACTAGCATTGAACCTGATGGTACGCTTGCCAGATTTGCCCCGTCACTAGGACGATGCTATTATCTGCTAGCAATATCAATTTCATTCTACGTTTCTGGTTAGCGCATAAAAGGCCTGCCCAGTAGAATGGCAATTCGGCAGCTTAGCTAAAATCACTCACTTCAACAGTGATTTGTTTGGTATTGAGTAATAAAGGATGTCTTTCATAAAATTATAATATTTAATAAAACAAAACCCAGCGCTAACTTATCAACAGGTGATAATAATAATCAGGAAGCAAGAGCCCACGCCTACAAAACTGATCATTAGCTCTCCATCAGTGCTTTGAATGTGTGGGCATCGTATTTTTTATTTAAACAATGTGC
>NW_009643597.1:0-683 GCF_000690535.1 Cariama cristata | reverse complement strand
GTGTGTGCAGCTGCTCCCCGTTGTTTCCCATCTCCTCCTCCCCTGCTGACCCAGCACCTGGGACCTGGGGCCTTACCTCACTTCTTCCGAAGTTCAGGTTTATTAAGTTGTGCATTACAGGCTGTTTGTAACAAATCACCGCAGAGAGAAAACGGAAGAGATTGCAATGGCTTGGACCAAGCAGCAAACCCAGGTTATTTATATTTTATAATGTGAAATCTATGCTTGCTCTACAAGGGCTTGGGAGTTAGATGCCTTTCAAGCTCCTGCATAGCAAAATAAGGCTTGAAAGGAAACACCGCTGGGGTATTTTCCATCATTTAAAGCAGGGTTTTTTAATTCTTTCTGTTTCTGTCTCCCCCTCCTTTCCCTTCCCTCCCTCTCCTTTCTTCCTTCAGTCTCCGGCGAGGATGCCCCGCAGCCAGCAGGACCCTTTCCTGCAGGGCCCGTTCCTGCGGCCGTTATGGGAGCAGATGCTGATCCGGGGAGCTGATCTGGGGGGGCTGCTGCCTGCAAGCTTGGGGCCAGGCTTCCTTGATGGCTAAGCTCTGAGCAGCACAGCTAAACCAGGAAATTTCTGGAATATTAGCTGTGTGTTACTGCATGGTTATTCCCTGTTCATTTTGCTGGGGCCGACTCTGCCCCGGGCCTTGGTCTCTAGTCCTGTCTTCACCGGCATCCCC
>NW_009643596.1:0-682 GCF_000690535.1 Cariama cristata | reverse complement strand
TTGCTCCTGAAGCAACGCCCAGCCATAGGGCTGGCAGGACACCCACGGCTCAGAGCAGCTCACATTGGGAGAAACGACTTTGTTTTTCTTTTCCTCCAGCTTGTCAAGCCCTCTCCAATTCATTTGAGGGTGAAGAACTTCCAGTGAGGTTTAAAGGCCACAATACAGGCAGCAAAGTCCATTCCTGGTTAATAAGACTCACTTTAAGAGATAAGGCTTATTGGCATTCGGAGAATGACAGAGGTTTATAACACTGGCAGCAATCTGACTCCCAGCAGGTTTACGTGGCACAAGCAATGTTCAGCTAGATAGTCATCTTCTGGTCCTGGACTGAAATCAGCTCCTTCCCCTGACTGCAAAGACTGCATATTCCATATCTCCGCTGCTGGGGAAGGTCACCACTAACATGTAATGCATTCAAGTTTTGACTGGTTTCCCCTCTCCATTACATTTTCCAGGGCCTCTGGGTGATCAGGAGACAAAGCAAGTGGAGAAGGATCTGCCTCAGTTTTGCACTTGATTCCAAGGCAGGGTTTCCTTCCTTCCCATTTCTAGCCATGGCTTTTCTACCACTGCCAGTCCCCTTCTCCAGGTACCCGCACCCCCTCTCTGCCATCGGTCCTTGCTTGTCACATACCACCTTTACCATCCTCTTGGGCAGAGAAGACCTCTGCCCCTTCAC
>NW_009643595.1:0-682 GCF_000690535.1 Cariama cristata | reverse complement strand
ATGAAATTTCTTCTTCTTTGAATCATTTTCTGTCAGATGACACTATTTTAAATTCACAGGCAATTGGAAAGGACAACAGTCCTCTATGATTAATCTCACAAGCAAAAAATAATGAAGATATTCTCTCTGTACTGCTAAGGACACGTAAGTAGAGTTGTCTCTGATCTTTATTTTGTTTTATGTTTTTGCTGGTATAGCCTCTGAGAGGCAACTTCCAAGGGAATTTGTAACAGTAAAACCTGTGCCAGGTCACATCAGAGCTGACATCGTACCTCCAGCGGCGGCCTCCCGCTACGTGCTCCAGGCAAAGACAACAACAGAAAGCTCCAACCCAAACCTTACTCCCAGTGGGCAGTCCCTCATCCTTTAGCCACTAAAATACCAGGATCACAAAGAAATCAAGGGCACCACTACATAAAACTGTATGAGAACTCAACTGATTGAAATTCTGAGTAAAACTCCCGGTGTCTTTCACGAAGCAGGCTTAGGCTAAGCTCTCAGCCCACTGAAGTGGGCTGCTCCTGCCTCCCAAGGCGTTCATGGAGCACGTAGCACTCTTTCTAAGCTACCTGTGGGAGAAGTTTCTTCTTAAATCTTCTAGAAATTGATCTGTGCCCTAAAGCAATTTCAGCTTATTGTGCAGATGAACGCAGGTTCTCCTGCTCTTCTTTTATTAGGATCT
>NW_009643594.1:0-682 GCF_000690535.1 Cariama cristata | reverse complement strand
ACCATAATGATTCTATGATTCTATAAGTTCCCACCCGTACTGTGGGCTGCACAGGTCCTTGTTTAGCTCTACATACAAGGAGTCACACTTCCTAGGACCCAGCCAGGCAAAGGGGGGAAATGCTTTCTATCCGTCCTATGAAGTTATTCTGTTATATAGAGAAAGAGTTCAGAATGCATAGAGATAAAAAAACCCAGATCAAACAAAAGTCTGTAGATCAGCAACCTCTATGTACTTTTCAGGAGAAGCGTGGCTAAGCAGAATTAGGCAGAGCAGGAACAGACATGACTGATCAGAAATACAGGTCCTTATAGCTGGTCTTCCTTGCCATGGTGAGTAGTCCTCCACTCTCCAGAGTCATCTCTAGACTACCGAGTGATCAGCAGAAAAAAAAAGAAGACATTGAACCTAGATCCTCTCCAGTCTGCCCAAGCACTCTGGGTACTTCTGCTGAGGAAGAACCATCACCTCTCTTTTGCTGTGTTTTAAAGCCAGATGCTGCTGGCTTAGTGTAGAGCTGTCTGTGGGTGGTGTTAGCCACGTCCTGGGAAAGCCCCATGAGCTCCAGGTACGCGGGCGGTGGAGGTACTGGACTGTAGGTTTGCAGATTCTGAGAGGGCTTAGGAATAAAGTGAGATCCAAGATATAATCCTCTACAGACTGAAGTTCAATACAGAAAAAA
>NW_009643593.1:0-682 GCF_000690535.1 Cariama cristata | reverse complement strand
CTACCATTCAGCTCCAGTGGGGCATGGGCAGCAGCTATTGGGAGGGACTGGAAGAAACTCATGCCCTGACCTGGAGGCACCAGCCCTCTTCTCAGGAGTTTGGCTCTGAACTTCCTTGGTCTCTCCTTGGAGCTGACTCTTTGGTCTGCCACAGGCAGCTCCTCTCAGGCACCAGAGAGGCAGAAGCAGGGCTGCAGGAGGCCTTTCCCCTTGGAAAAAGGCTCCGTCTCGCCTCCCTCACCCTCTCTGCAGGCAGTGGGCTTGTAAAGCCAGGCAACGGCACCCAGTGCTCTCCACTGACATCTCTTCTCTTTGCCTCCCCAGCCCCCTGTTTGGCAGTGATGTCTCCCAGGTCTTCAACGTCGTCAACAGCGTGGAGCAGTACACGGCCATGGGCGGTACCGCCAAGAGCAGCGTGACTGCCCAGATCGAGCAGCTGAGGGAGCTGCTGAAGAGGCTGAAGGAACAAGCTTAGAGTGTGGGGAGATATCCCGTGGATGCAGCGTTGTGCCTATCACACTAATCTGAAGTTAATAAACACTGGGGTGTATGTAGTTCACTGAAACTCCTGTCTTGTGTCTTTCTTCCTAGGGGCAAGATTGAGGTGGGCTTCCTCAGCCCTTGTGGGGCTTGGGGAAGTGTTCACTGGTGTGGAGGAATGGGGGCTCTCCCCTTCCTGGCA
>NW_009643592.1:0-682 GCF_000690535.1 Cariama cristata | reverse complement strand
AATCTATAATTTATGTAATTACATAAAAATATGTAATAACAACATTATTAATTTGTTTTTCTTGTTTGCTAGGAGAAAGAGTAGATCCTAACCATGATAGGAATCGTTAATAAGCTTTAAAGAGCCAGCTTCCTAGCAAAAAATTTAAACGTTAGAAACTTGACTTTATCATGCCCCAAGCTTTTGCATTCTTCTGTGGAAGACGCGGTCTAAAGAAGTCAGAAGCTATGTGACTGGCTTTTCCATTTCCAGCGGACTTGAACTAATTGGTTCATCTGGTGGGATATTTGCCCAAGTAAACGTATGCAAAACCTTAAGTCACCCATTCCCTTTGCATGGTTTTTGCACCAGTCTTATTGACATAGTTCATATGCTTTATTACAGTAAATGGAGCAGGAGTGATTTAAGATGTTTTCTGGCAGCTCCACTCACATTGCTCTTTAGGGACTTTTGGTATTCTCCTTCCTTGCTTCAGCCTGCAGTGACAACCTTTGATTTTCTCCACGGCCCTGGTTAAGCCTGTATGTATGCCATGGCACAGGGCTGCAGACAGCCCTCCGTTCTTTGTTTCTCTGTATCTTTTGTCCTCTCTCAAATCCGGAGGACTGAAGTGCAGGAGAAGCCCAGTAAATGGTATAAAGAGTAGAATTAGTCTAATGTGACGCTCATCTACAAGAAGGGC
>NW_009643591.1:0-682 GCF_000690535.1 Cariama cristata | reverse complement strand
GAGGCTTGGATGCATGCAGGACAATCATCAGAGAAAAATAAAATGCCAAGCTTGGGAGGGTACCAGGAAAGACCTTTCCAGTAGCAGTAAAGAAGAGATGACATTTTGCAAGAGCCTGGTGACATTCCTCTGGAGCATTGTGTGCGCCCAGGCACAGAGGGGTTCTGGGGTTGCCTAAGCTCCTGATGCCTCCTTGATGGTGAGACCAATGCGATCAGTCACACATGGTCAGAGAAGAGAGATTCAAACTAAGAAGGGCTATTCAAAAGCTCAGAGGAACTGAGACCACATGATCAGGTTGAGAGACACTGTCTCTTTAGACTGTTTAAACCATGTCAAGAGGTTCATGACTGTTGCTGATGACTGTTGAAGGGAGGGAGGGAACAGCAAAAGAGAACAAAAATTCTTTAACCTAAAGGATGCTGATGGTGTAAGAGTCCTTAATTATAAAGATAGAAATGGAAAGATTAAGGGTGGAAGTTAGGATGTGGTTTCTAGCTGGCAGTGTGATAATTCCAACATGGGGGAGAACTGGGGAGATAATAACATGGAGCTGGTTCAAGAGAGAAACACAACAGAAGAGAAGGGTGTTAGAGACAGGACAGGTTGTTCCTCCTACCCCAGCACAAAAGTTGTGCAGCTCTGTGTGCCCAAGTCCAGACGTCAGTGGGGGTCAGTATGT
>NW_009643590.1:0-680 GCF_000690535.1 Cariama cristata | reverse complement strand
CACAGGCCAACAGGACACTTAACCCTGTACTCGACTCTAAGGATGCAAGTAAATCCTCCTGAATGCTGAATGCTGTGCTTTCCAGAACCAGAGCCAAAGCGCTCCATCCCTTGCCAGCTCTTAAGGTTAGTATCAAACCAGTCTGTCCTGGTAACGCTAAACAAAGTCCTTCGTACAAGTACACAAATAGTTCCATCAACTATATATTATCTCATTCTTCTACAGAGACATGAATGGGTCAGTTCAGGCTATGCTGTTTCAAGCTCCTTCTGTTTTATGCCTACACTTTATGACTTGGATGCAAGCACTTCCCTGTTGCACAGAGAAGACAGGCAGTAAAAATGAACAGCACTGAGGATTCATTACCCCTAGTAATAGTATTAACCCTGTAGCTATAGTATATTGGCTTTATAAGTTATCCCCACTGTGTTCTCTGGCTGGCATTTTCTCTGATGTGTTTCAGTTTTCAGCCCTTCATCAATTCTCTCATCCAGCTGGAACAGCTTCTCTCCTCCAACTGGAACAGATGCCAAAATGACTTAGAAAACACTCTTCAGGTTCCATATAAGAAAGCAAACCACAGGAATGGTCCATTAGCATTAAAATTACAGAATCATTGAAACACATTAAAGATAAACATGCCATCAACGTGAGTCCAGCAAGCATACCACTGCAACATC
>NW_009643589.1:0-681 GCF_000690535.1 Cariama cristata | reverse complement strand
CAGTGTCTCAAAAAGGTCCAGCTGCAGGTGGCCTTAGAAAGCTCAAAAATGTTTTGTCCAAGCATGAAAGACTAGATTTGTCATAGCACTAGTCTGCACTATATAGAGTAGAGAGGATTTAACTTAACAGCATAGTCAACCATTGAGCAGAATAACTGCAGATTTACTTCCAGACTTATCATTTTGAGTACTATAGCAGCTACAGTTTCCTCTAAATTCTATAGTTGGCATTACCAGGTTGCAACATTTACTGTAACAGAAGAAAATATAAAATCAAACCAAGCAGTCAATTTGACGAGCCAAAGACCTTGTTAGAAGTCACAAAACCCCAAATTTGTTTGTTCACGCTGAGGTCTCCACAATATATTTTTACTGACTGCACCATCTACTGGCAGAATCTTAGAGCTGGTCTCAATCTATTCCCCCTGCATACAAATTTTGATACTTCAGTGGTTCTCAATCATTTAACAACCCTTGAAAGACAACAAGTAATTTCTGCGAAGTTCATAAAAGGCAGTAAGAAAAGCAAATCCATTTTCAGACTTAAATTAGCGTGCCTTCACCTCCACTGGAAAAGGGTACCTAAATCAAAGAAAACTGAAATCACTGTCTTAGCTCAGCTATGAAAACAGTAGTGCTTCCTAACCCTAGCCCCTCTCCAAAAAAAAAAAAAAAAAAAAA
>NW_009643588.1:0-682 GCF_000690535.1 Cariama cristata | reverse complement strand
GTCTTTGGGTCCCATCATGGCATGGTGTTGGGTCTCTGGATCTGCCATGAAAATTCACAACTGACCAAGATCAGCACGGGTCCATTGAGAATTTTGGTGACAGATCCCTGCTCACCACATCTCCCTGCCCCTCATTTGCCCACTTTCTCCACTGGTGCGCTTGATGCTGGTTTTCCACTGGCACAAATGTGCTGAGCGGGACGGAGCTTTCCCCGCTGGCACTGGGTTTAGGTCAGGATCAGGCCCAAGAGCTTTGTGGGTGCGGAGCTGGCAAGGGAGATGAAAGCATGTCTGCTGGAACTGACACAAACTGTTTCACGGGCCTCAGCAGGTTTTGTAACACTTTTTATAGCAAAACCCCAGTCCCGCAGTGGCAGTGACTTCATCATGGTAAGATGTGACCCTGGCGCTGCGGCCCCAAGCATCCTCTTGGCATCCACAGCTTTGCAGCTCCTGGAAAACTCAAGGAAAAGTGATTGTCCCTTTCCAAATAACCCTTGTTCCCTTGGCTCTCCCTAGACTCAACGACAGAGGTAGCAGGCTGTTCCCAAATGAGCTGCCACCAAAACAGCGGGGGGCTCAGTGCATTTTCACTGCCCTTCAGCAACTTCAATGCTTGAAGGAGGAGACCAGCTCCTTCTCTCCGCCAGAGAGCTCAAGGCCAGCGCTCCCTACGGCTGCC
>NW_009643587.1:0-680 GCF_000690535.1 Cariama cristata | reverse complement strand
CCTTCCATTTTTCTTTCTTTCAAAACTCTACCAGTATATGGAGGATTCTATGAACATAGATCAGGCTGCTCTGGTTTCCTGTCTGACGAAACAGATGCACCAACATCTGCTGCTTTCAGCCCTTCCTCTCCTCTCATCGTTTCTCCCCTTGTGCTTCCAAACCTCTGTATGGTGAAGGAGTGGCACATCCCTTTTTCACTCTGCTTCCTGACTCTCAGGTTCAGAAGTGCTTTACTGGTCCGCATGTAAGGCAAACGCTTCACTTCTCAAAAGATGGAAAATAAGACATTTAGAAAATGTGTATAGTTTTAAAAACTACACCTTGTCCCACGGTGCCTGCCCACAGCTCACCTGTGCCTCACCACACAGCTTCTGTAGGACACCCTCAGCCCACTCGCTGCCCAGCATCCTGTGTGTCACCCAGCACCCCCTGCAAGGCAGGCAGCACAGCCCCCTGCCCCAAGGCCCTCTCCTGCCCTTCCCCGGGATGCAAGAGAGCGGTCCTGGAATGGGCAGTCGGATGGCACCGGTCACCTCGCCACATCAGTCCATTGCACAGGGGAGCACAGGGGTCTACAGGCAAGATGCATCCTCTGAAATGGAAAGAAACTTTCAGTGCAGCTGGGGAGATTTCTGCTGTTGTGGGACTGGCGGTCTGAGCTTCACCTGGACATCTCAGG
>NW_009643586.1:0-681 GCF_000690535.1 Cariama cristata | reverse complement strand
CCTGCCAAAGAGCTCCAACAAACCTTTTTGCCTGTAGAAGCAACATATGCTAGTTCTCAACTATATTTGCTCTTATGCAGTGCCTCTGATTCTTGTTATGCCCTTGGTATTCCCTCACTAATATCTGCATGGCAGCTTGAGGAAGGAAGACTGAGCCAAGCAGAGATCAAAAAGCTGGACTTGAGGATGAAAGGATGAGAAGAGTAAATGGAACAAGGCAGAGGCAGTAGAGGTAAGAAGCATGGGATGAAGCAGAGGCAGAAGGGCCACTGTGAGTCATCAGAAGCCAGTGGGAATGGGAGCCAGAGCGGAGTGAGACAACAGGGTCTGTGGCAGAAGAGCATTAATTCAGGTGACTGATGAACATGGTGCACCATACACCACCTACACATGAAAAAAAGAAGACTGTTTAAACTCTAGTATTGGGTCAACAAGATTTAAGGGGAAAAAAATATTTCAATGAAGCATGAAACATCCCATTCACTGGAATCATTAAGAGAAAAAAAAAATTATATTCATGCCTGTCAGGGACAATTTATATATGTATGCCTACCTGAAGGGGTTAATCTCTTGGAATATTTTCCATCCCTAAATTTCCAAGATTCTAGACTGCTACAAAAATCTAGCTTGTCTGTATTAAAGTCACAGAATAACAGAATTGTCAGGGTTGGAAGGGACATC
>NW_009643585.1:0-680 GCF_000690535.1 Cariama cristata | reverse complement strand
AGATGACCTCTGTTCTCTGCAGACTCCCAACATTGCCTTTTCTAGTCCACATGGTGCCTGCAGACAGTCTCGGTCTCACCTTCCCCTGCAGCAGGCACCAAAGGTCCTTCTAGCAAGGACCTGGTACTCCTTGGTCACTTGACATCCAGCATATGGCCTCACCGTGAGACTGGATGGGGCACATCGCAAGCCCAGAAGAAACACAGTTTTGATCCATTGCAGCGCAGACCCTGCTGGCCAATGCAGTCCTTTGTGCTCTACGCAGAAAATATCCACCCTCCCTGGATCTGTTTAATCCATGAGCAAGCTTTTTACTCCCAGGCAGATAAATAAAACCTTCACACTGCAGCATCACCAAAGTATACACAACTCCACATGCCTCTCCTACTGTGTCCCAGCACCACTGTTGTTCTGCAGGACCAGAGTCAGGTGTATGGCTGGAGGAAGGATCAGCTCAGTCTGCTCTAGGGCTCCACCATCACCAAGCCTTGCTGGTCCTGGGAAGGGGATGGCCAGCAGTGGAGAAGCCCTGCAGTGAAATGCCCCTGGAATAAGATATCTTCACCCTGTAACAGGCCATTTGAGGGATCAGTATGTTGAGGGATCTTCCTTTAGTCTACTCTTGTGCAGGGCGGGGCAGAGGAAGAACAGATTCCAGCTTGGTCGAACAGGCAGTGTAG
>NW_009643584.1:0-680 GCF_000690535.1 Cariama cristata | reverse complement strand
AAAAAAATGAGAGGTTTGTGTTAACTATGAAGCTGCTCACGAACATGCAAATGTTGAAGTGACTGGAGAGGTGCAGGAGGCCCTCAGGAGTAAGTGACTAGGTAAATGAGCAGATGAAACTCAACATTAACAAATACGAAATAATATGCAAGGTAGGGAAACCCTGTATGTGCACAGCTTGTTTACAACTAACCATCAGGATTGAGTGCAGAAGAAACTTTTTAAAAGCCAGGTTAATATTCAGTATCGACCAAAAAGGCAAATACAGTTTTAGCCCTATGGAAAGAAGAAAAACCCAGAATTTTGTCATCCTTCACAGCAACAGAGTGTCTGTATGGAGGGCCTCCTTCAGTCAGCCTCTGAAGGCAAGAGGAGAAAAAGGGGCGGCAGGATGCTTACCAGTACAGAATGGCTTCCATCCAGCAAGAAGAAACATGAAGGGGAGGGCACAGTGGGAAAGAAAGGCTATGATAATCATCTCTTACCAAAAAGAAATTACCTAAAGGATAACTAGTGAGGCACAATTTACCATTTCTCCTGCAGCAGAAAGTTCCAGAAGATACCCACTGCTTCACACCTGCTGCCTGCGACATCAGAGTTTCTCACACAAGCACACAATGAAGCTGTGGACATAATCCCACACAGCCTTATTAAGGCAGAAACATTTGCAGGTGAGGTGA
>NW_009643583.1:0-680 GCF_000690535.1 Cariama cristata | reverse complement strand
GACATAAGGCCAGCCCCATGGCTGAGAGACCCCTGCCATGCTGGCCCTGTTGCCTGGCCCCTGCCCCAAAGCTCACGTCCTCCCCGAGCAGCGATGTGTGCTACAGCCTGTGCACGCAGCATCCTCCGAGCGCTGCCGGCACGTGGCCGGCTCTCGGCCGGGCCTCGCAGCGCCGAGCACGCTCTCCGGGAAAGTTTCTGATTAACAAGTACCTGAGGACAAACCCCTTCTCCATCCATCCTGTCTCCAGCAAAGCAACCCCTCTGACCTTGCCTTTGCTGGCGGGCAGGGACCTGCACATAGGAAAATCCCGAGCAGGTATAAACCCCTTCGGGGTGCACAGTGCTTCCCGGGAGAGCCGAGTGGGAAGGGGCAGAGAGCACCCACAGCCAGAAACCAAGGGTCTGCAAGTTCAGCCGGATGGGAATGTCCCTCCATCAGCCAAGGACCCCTGCAAACCCTGAACATCGAAAACTATTGAGAGAGAAATCATGAAGTTTTGTTTGCTTTGAAAGAGTGGTTGGTAAATAAAAGCGGAATCACCGCCAATTAGTTCCTGAGCAGAAAGTGTTGTCGCTAAAACCGCTCGGCTCTGTCTTGCATTCACACTACGTCAAATGGACGAAAATGATCAGCGTGAATAAATTCACTTCCTGAGCTAAAACTGTCCAGAACGTCAT
>NW_009643582.1:0-680 GCF_000690535.1 Cariama cristata | reverse complement strand
TTCTGTAGAACATCCTCTGCACCCATCACACGGACACCACACAACATCTCATGCAACATGAAGCAGTGAGGAACATCAGCTGGACGCCAACCACCGACTGCAGCCCCCTTGGCCCCTGGTCCAGCCACTTTGCCAGCTGCCTTGTGATTCAGATTAGGCTGTTTGTCTGTGTCCTGCTACAGCGATACGTCTGGGAGACCCCGTTAGAGATCAAACGAAAGTCAAAATGAACGATGTTCCTTGGTTTGCTCTTGACTACCAAGGAAGTCATCCCTTCAGAGAAATCTATCATGTTGTCCCAGCGTGGCCTGGTTTTGGTAGATGCATGGTCACTGTTTGCAGCCATCATCCCATCCTTCCTTCATTTGGGCATGGCTGTCAGGAGTCTTTCTTCCATAGTCTTCATGTGGGCTCAGAGGTGAGGCTGACCGCACTAGAGCTCCCCAGAGCCTCCTTCTTACTCTTTTTGAAAAAACTTCTCATGTTGTTCATCAGAAACCTGTCTCTCTTTCTGTAATGCTACGCTGAATAATTGTCCCTGACGCCCGCCAGCAGTCCCCTGCACTGACTGTACCACCTCCCGTTACCCCCCAGGCAAACCTTGCCTGAAGGTAAGTCCAGGTCCCCCAGGAGTGACTGAGCATACGGTTGTGAAGCTTCTTGCACCTTCCTGAGGGAGA
>NW_009643581.1:0-678 GCF_000690535.1 Cariama cristata | reverse complement strand
ACCACCTGTAAAACACAATCAACCAGAGAGATGCTTCTCACTTCACCAGCAATACGATACCTGAAAAATAACTGCTACCTCAGCCAACTTGTCACGTCTCACCTTGCCTGAGTCACCTCCAGTGCCGCTATCTTGCTTTGCTCATTGCTTTGCATCTTCAAAATAAAACCCCAAACCTATAAGGTAGTCATACAGCCGCTGGTTGCATCTTCCCTCCGACACCATGTGCCGACCCAACTTCTCGTGGTACTGTGCTCTCCTCTGTCACACATCTTGTCCCTCTGCATAATATAACACCTCAAAAAAACTGCTATTTCAGCACACCAGTCACTCACCTTGCCAGTCCGCTCCAGTGCAGGTATCCCGCTTCGCACATTGATTTGCACCTAGAAAACCAAAAGTGTAAGCTAGTCAAAACCACCAGTCACACTGATCCTCCAATGTTGCAGGCCAGCGTACCTTAGTCCAGCACTCTGCTCGCCTCTTCAGTCACCCTTTGGCATATGGCTTGTTGCTCCGCATCTGACAAAACCTAAAGAAACCATGTAAAGCAAGTCATTTGAGACCAAAGAAGCCTCAGAGGTAACAATGAGGAACTCTGAAGGGGGTTTCAACAAAGTTCAGATGTCACCAGGGGGCCAGGGGCTGAATGAAGACATCCTAAATGGTACAAAAAAA
>NW_009643580.1:0-680 GCF_000690535.1 Cariama cristata | reverse complement strand
AAAAAAACTAATAATCCTGAGAAAATATACAAAAATCCTACAATTTCATGACAAACTAAGGTTCATATTGTCTGCATTTTGCAAATACTACTTTATTTAGGAAAGGAAGAGCTTTAGTGACAGTTAGACTACAAATTAGACTATTGTACATGGAATATATTCTAGGGAACAACCTTCATTTTGGGGGAAAATCAGGTAGCAGAACTAGCAACTGACACTCAAAAAAAAACCCAAACATGTATTTTCTGTCCTAAAACAGACAAGTACAGGACACTTTAGTTTTGATCAAGAAGGTAAAACAGAAGGCTATGCAGAATTTGGGCTATGACATAAGGAAAACCGGGGAAAATGTTTCAGCCATTATTAATTTTTTACATTACATACAAAGTACTTTTGCTAAAGGAAATATTGCACCCAAGTACATATTTTAGCATGAAAGGAAGGATATAAGGATGTGAAAAGTCTTAAGCTAAGCAACTAAGCTATTCTGAAACCTTTAAGAACATTTTCTCCTATATAATTAAATTAAGTAATAGCAACTAAAGGTTATTCCAAGATAGAAATCCTACCATGTGGTTGAGAAAAATCGCTCGCTCTCCAAATGAACCCAAGCATATATTAAATTTTAAGTTTGATCTTTGACCTGTTCCCTGTTCCTCTGGTCTGCCTTTTTTTTTTTT
>NW_009643579.1:0-680 GCF_000690535.1 Cariama cristata | reverse complement strand
CTAGCAAGGGAGACAGCACTTCCAAAGGCGTCGTCTTTGAGCACAGGGGAACATTTCTCCTTATGACTTTCCTGTTTTCCCGGAAAAAGAGAAGCACGGTGGTACGGCAACAGAACAAAACCTGTTATTCCGGAAGGACCCATCCTTATCTAGCCAAAAATCTTCTCATTAACCCTGGTGGGCTATGAATCAGGCTTACAAGAGTATGAACAGCACACTACAATTTTGCATTTAACACCTCTCCGCCACTTCTCTCCCCAGAAAGTCCTTCTGTGAGTACCCCATTGCTGACTGGTGCTGATGGGTATTTGCTCTCCTAGGCTGGGATTAGGATAGCAGGAACTTGCATGGAGCCCAAAATAAAGTTTGAGATCCAAACTCCCTGAGATTAGAAGAGTTTGGATCTCACTCTGGACTTTATTATTCACACTTTCTTTTCACGGCCACAGAAAGCCCAGGTTTAGCATACAGACAGTCACTAACTGCAAACGCAGTCAACAAAGACCCTCTCTGACTTGTTCTCCTTTCTGGCTGACCATGGCAGTACGAATCCCTCGCTCCTCTGCTGACACCAAGAAACCCAGAATTTTGTGCTGTATACTTACCCTGTTGGTTGTGGAAATGTGTTATAATCATATTTTTCCTTGCAGATAGTGCCTTTATACAGTGGGTGTGCATTT
>NW_009643578.1:0-680 GCF_000690535.1 Cariama cristata | reverse complement strand
TCCTCATTAAAATCTCTTGATTAACGTTTCTATTTCATGCCTTAATTAGTACACTTTGTCCTTCAGGGTACTTTCTGCTGTAACAGCCTTCCAAATGTGTGTTACCAAAATTCCGCATACTATAAGAAACATATATATTGCCATTGTGTTAGATTCATAATGATGCTTTCTATGTATTGTATAAATACTAACCCTGTTAAAACTGGATAATGTTAGCAGTAGATACTAGGATTGTTTTCCCTTATAGATGGTTAGTTTCAGATTCCTTTCTGGGAAAACGTCCGTATGCATCTATACCGAGAAGCAGTGTTTCTGGTCTCAGTAAACAAGTCTACTGAACACTTCAATTTTATTTTATGATAATGGAACCATTTCTATGACTAAGCTTCTGTGTAAAATTGGAGCCATCTTTGAATATAATTGTTAGAGGCACATCACATGACTCAATATCTGTATTTTGCTGCATATAACCACTTCTCATAACTACACTGACTGTGAAGATAGTTCAGGCCATTCTTGGCCTACTTGTGGACAATCTGCTGGGAGCAGAAGGGGAATAATCCTGTAGCTCAAAGAACCAGGAGACATTTCAGAAAACTGATCCTCATTAGAGCTAATTGTGTATCTTATGACATTGTTTAGCTTTCAAAAATATTTATCTATTGTGACCTAGAGTTTTC
>NW_009643577.1:0-680 GCF_000690535.1 Cariama cristata | reverse complement strand
ATTAGCAGGGACAGGGACACCCCCCGCCCCCCAGTCCTCACCCTGCTCAAACTAGATCTAAGGATTTTTGGATGCTGAGGGTGGGGAGATGCTGGTTGGGGTTACCCATGGAGGTGATGGACGCCCCAACCCTTGAGATGTTCAAGGTCAAGTTGGAGGGGGCTCCGAGCAACCTCAGCTGGTGGAAGAAGATGTTGGACTAAAGGACCTTTAAAGTTTCCTTCCCACCCAAACCAGTCGATGATTCCACAGGGATGGCGATGGGTTGGGCAAACAAAGTGGGGAAAGAGGGACCCCGCTCCCCAACCCGCTCACCCGGTAGTAGTCAGTGCTGTAGATATCCCGGGACATGCCGAAATCGCCGATCTTCACCACCAGGTCATGACCCACCAAACAATTACGAGTGGCCAGATCACGGTGAACGAAATGGAGGGAAGCGAGGTAGACCATGCCCGAAGCGATCTGCGTGGCGATCTGGAGCATGTGGCTCAGCGTCAGCTGCCCGCGGGGCTGCGCCTGCCCCTGGTCCAGGATCTTGGCATCGGGACCGTGGGATCTGCCGGGAGGGGGGAGACAGAGGGGGCTGCTCGGAACGGGGGACGAGCGAGGGGCGCGCAAAGGCTGCGCGCACACGTTAGGAAGGGTGCGCACGTGTGTGTGCGTGTACACGGGAAAGGGCA
>NW_009643576.1:0-679 GCF_000690535.1 Cariama cristata | reverse complement strand
ATCAAATGATTGCATGACAGGGAAGCCTTCCAGACAACACAGAACTATGATTTGTCTGTCTTCAGTGCTGTTACAAGTTCTCAAAGTTTGAGTGAGGATTTCTTAGTCTTTAGGATCATTTTTAAGGTATTCTTGATTCTTTTCCCCTTCCCTTTTTCCCAGTTCTTTTTCCCTGAGTATGTTGGTACACACCTTAAACTCTCCTCCCTAGCAGCTTTTGTCCATGTCCCAGGATAATGACAGAGCACTGAATAAATCCTGATTTTAAAGATTTCTGATTAGCAGGTGGAATTTATAGAGGGTTGCCCACTACTGTATGTTTATTCATCAGTATCCTTCATTTGTTCTTAACATGCATGATATCTTTTGCCTGTGAACATTTCATTACCTCAGCATCTTCCTATGTCACTCTGAATATATACAAATACTTCTTCTTGGACACTGTTGTAAAAGTGATAGCTTACGTTCTGCAATGTCCTTTCAAATTTATTGCTTGTTTAGCAGGCATGGATTTATCCTGTGTGTAGAAAAGGCTAGCACGAGGGATAAGGATTTTCAGGTGGCTTTAGTATTGGCTGATGTGACAAACCTGCGCCTATAATTACCTCTAGTATGCAACTCCTCATCTAGTATGGTCAGCTCCTGGAAAAAATGGAGTGTAAGATCATACATGACTTGA
>NW_009643575.1:0-679 GCF_000690535.1 Cariama cristata | reverse complement strand
CCAAGGAAGGGGCCTCCGGGAGCAGCATCCCACCCAGCCACGGTTGGGGAAGCCACTTTACCCCGAAAAATGGTACCAGGTCGGGAAGACTCTGCCATGGGGGGAAGCAGCTCCTAGGAAAGCATCTGCCGACTGCCAGGCAGCTTGGCAGCCCTTTCCCCTTGGACACTGCCTGCCTGCACTGGGTTTCTCCCCAGATTTGAGGGCTGGAGCAGCCCTGTATGCTCAAGCTCAGCAGGGAAGCAAAAGACAAATGGTTTAATATGTGCTAAATCCAGGCTCCAGCTTCAACACTTCCTTTTTTCTTCTTTCTTCTCAATATTTCATACCGCTCCAGATAAGAATGAATGCAATACTGCTATTAAAGTCTTCCTCTATATTACACGCGGAGGTCGACACGGTTTGCCCTGCTATCTGCATTTTTAAAGGCATTTCAAATACAGGCTTTCTTTTTCACAGGCAAAATAAAATCAACTCGTGTGCCAAGCAGGAATAATCCATCCTCAGCTGCAACCGAGACAGAGGCTGCTGCCAGGGATGGGCAGGAGGGAAGGATCTCTCTTCCAGGCTGCATCTCTGCTCCCTGCCTTTGCTTTCCCACCCGCAGACAGGAGCGACGGATGCTCAGGTGCCTCCCCAGGAGCAGGGAGGCTCCATCCCTCCCCCTTATTGCTGCGTT
>NW_009643574.1:0-679 GCF_000690535.1 Cariama cristata | reverse complement strand
TTTAAAAGCAGCAATGATCTTTTCAACACAGCTTTTCCAGTATACTTGGTAAGGAAACCACCACCCATCAGCAAACGGGTACTGTGTAGTCAACCAATTTGAAGAGTTAAACCCCTGCCAGACTGTGAATGCTTTGCTCCTGGCTGCTAACCATGCCTGGTTGCTGAGTATTTGCAAGCCTCCTTTAGCCGTCCGTGCAGTATGCCGAGTGTTAGACGCTGATCGCTTTTGTGCGAATGAGTCTTCACGTATGCATCAGCCTAGCAAGGAAGAGGCAACAGGAGAAACAGAGAAAATGAGAAAGGCAGCCAAGCTTGAGATGCAGACAGAAGAAAGGCATTGGGAAAGAGCCAATAGGAGAGGCGCGTTTCAAAGAAAAAGGAAAATATGAGACAGGAACAAAAAAAGTGTACGGAAAACGTGCCTGGTTTAAATCTTGCCATTAGACAGAAAAATAACTTTTATAGAAGGCACACTGATAAAGCTGTAATTGGGAAGACAACTGTATCTTTACCTTTTCTTAAGAAGTTGTATCATAATCAGAAGCATAATTTCCAGTGAAATACTGCAAGAAAGGATTTAATAAGGAAGATTTTTTTTAAAAAAGCTTAAAATGTGAAGCTAAATAGACTTTCACCGAAGAGCTTCATTTACTTTGCAGCACTTGGAAAAAAAAAAA
>NW_009643573.1:0-679 GCF_000690535.1 Cariama cristata | reverse complement strand
CCCCTTCCCCTTCCCCTTCCCTTCCCAAAATGACCCAGTTGGTCATGCTGTGTAGAAAGTATTAATTATTTATATTTCCTGATATTCTTTGTCTCTGTAAGTTTTTCTGTAAGAAAAAAATTAACGTATCTCTGAGTTTTCTTTTTCTGTACTGTGACTACCACTAAACGTATGTGAAACTTCTTTTACTGCAAGATGCAATTTTATTTGTGAAGGGATTTTTTTTTCTTGTTTAATATATCTACAAAATGGTACACGTAGAAGAGAAGTAAACTGAAAGTAAACTTCCAAGCCTACATCTGTCTCGTGGTCAAAACCCATTAGAAGGATATCGGCAATCAGTATATTTAATTGGTTTCTTTCTGTAATATATCAATTCTTTTACTGTCTCCTAAATTCTATTCTCCATCCTTTGTGTATTATACCCATTCTTTGAACCTTCTTGTACAAGTCTAACTTCTTTTTAGGTTCAGATAGGTTATGAACAATCACCGACTTCAACTGAGGTGAACGATAGAACCAAATGTGGAAACTGACTCTTGGAGTCCATTACTAATTTTTCCCTTATAAGCCGAGATTAAGGTAATAAACGTTTAGAAGACTGTTTTAATCAGTATGTACTTTTTTGAGGGAAGAGGGGGGGAAAAAAAAGGCGGCTCTTTTTCCCATGTTTTTTCAC
>NW_009643572.1:0-678 GCF_000690535.1 Cariama cristata | reverse complement strand
AATGGGTGTGAATATTTCTGCATTTTCTTTGCCTAGCTTATTAATCTACAATTACGGATTAATGCTACTAAAATATGCTGTGGTATTAGCACTTTCCAAACCAATGTTTCATGGCAGCAATCAAAGCAGGGACCCCAAACATTACCTCAGTAGCATCAGATGACAGAGGTATGGCAGGAAGCTCAGTAATCTCTCAATGCTCTGGTCACTCAATGAATTTCCAAACAGACTGTAAAACATGGAAGGAAACAAATTCCAAGAGAAACTGGGATAATTTGCCAGTATTTTTATAAAATCTACGTGGCCATGCATGCACACATGTGCATGGTGGTGTTAATGGGCAACTTCTGAAAAAGGATATGTCCAGAAATGCCCTGAGATGTGGGCAAGATTTAGTCCTTACATGCTGATCTCTGTGTTTCTCTACATCCTATAACCAACTAACATTCCAGTTTTAAGAGTCTTACTTTTCCATTACTGTAAATTTATAAAATGATGCTACTGATGTATTTCATGCTTGCAATATGGGTATTATGTTATTTTTATTTGTTATTACTCGGTTTTTGTTCTGACCAGTATTCTAATTTTCTTGGCGCTCAGCTCCTTGCCTGGAGTGACCAGCTCTTCAGGAGTTCGGTTCATGGCTTAGTGGGTCAGGTGCTCTTGCTCTGGCTATTC
>NW_009643571.1:0-678 GCF_000690535.1 Cariama cristata | reverse complement strand
CATGGACAATGCAATAAATACCAGTGCTGTTGTCTGTTTCTGTTTTGGGCTCAGATTTCTATTCCTGTCACCCTGCTTCCACAACGATTTTCTGAGACAACTCTCTTCTTTGCTAGTAGGCAGTTTTCTTCAAATAATATAGACTGGCAGCAGCTAAACAAGTTCCATCAGGACCAAACGTAGATCCTTTGAAATAATAATGACCATCATCATATCCACTCCTAGTAGCTGAACATTTTTTCTGATTTTCCTTCCTTTCTGAATATAAATAGCTATACTATAGTAGCATCGAAAAAAAATGTATTGCATTCCTCTTTTCGATGATCATGGACCCGCTTACAGGAGATTTCAATTAATTTAAAGAACAGGATAAACCAGTGGAAATTTTGTTAGATTTCTAGACTTGGGAAAATGCCACAGTGTTTTCTGTTTATTAGACAGCTACATAAAACATCTTTGCCCTGTTTTTAGCTACAAAGTAAAAAGTACCTAGGTGAAAAAAAGTCTGACTCTGACTCTTAGATTTTCAGGCATATAGGCAAAATTCATTCTGGGTGTTAAACGCCTGGCTTTGCACGTGCAGGAAAAGTCACAAGCCCCAGTTCTCTAGGGATTGTGACCACTATTCTCCTACACACATTTTTCTCAATACTCCAAGTGCAATGAAAAAATTCATAG
>NW_009643570.1:0-679 GCF_000690535.1 Cariama cristata | reverse complement strand
CTCATTGGTTACTCCGAGGTCACCAACGGGCTCCTCCGGGGTTGCTCATTGGTTGCGCCGGGGTTGCTCATAGGATACTCGGGGCGGGGCTCTTGGGTGACACTTCCGGGGTTACTCCGGGGTTACTCCAGAGTTACTCCGAGGTTACGCTGGGGTTACCTGTAGGTTGTTGCTACTACAACGGAGCGGCGTTACTCCGAGGTTGCTCATGGGTTACCCTGGAGTTACTCGCCTCTTACTCCACGTTGTTGTGGCGTTGCTAATAGGATACTCCCTGGCTGCTCATAGGTTGCTCCAAGGTTATACCCGCGTTGCTCCAGGCTTACACCCACTTTACACTGGATTTACTCCGGTTTTACACACACTTGCTGCGGGTCTGCACTCACTTTACTCCAGGTTCACCCAACCCTTACTCCAGGTTTCCCCCCCTCGCTACTCCAGGTTTAAACCGGGTTTATTCCAGCTTTATGCAGACTTACTCTGCAGTCACACAGGCCTTACTCCAGGGTTACTCACCCCTTACACGCGCACTACTCCATTTTCAACCCACACCGCTCCAGGTTTACGCAGCCTTTACTCCAGATTTACACACGTCTCGCTCCTGGTTTGCATGCATTAATCCAAGCTTACACACCCTTTACTCCAGGTTTACCACACTACTCCAGGTTTACACCCACTA